>NC_046154.1:16408330-16620830 GCF_011064425.1 Rattus rattus
CTGGGTGACCGACTCAGTAACACAAGGGCAGAGTGATGTCACACATACCTAATGTCTGAGGTGCACAGACATTGGCTGGGGGCAGTGACCAAGCAGACAGCAGCCTGGAAGCAAAGGTGTTTCAAATCAGAGCTCCGAAATACTTTTTCTTCGAAACTATGACTTTCTTCCACCACCATCCCCTAGTTTACGTCAATGGAATGTCCAATAGAAGAAAATGGATAGGATATAGTTCCCATCCATCTTTCCTCATCCCCCAGTGCTGCGGATGGAAAGCCAGCATTCTTCCAATGAACTACACTCGGGGGCCTTATAGTCTCCTCTATGCAACAGGAAGGCCTTGTCCCTGCAAACTCTAGGCTCCAATACAGGCTTCATTCTCTCGGCTGGCCAGAGGGCTGCTCTGAACCTTGTACAAATCAGGTAAATGCTGTGTGAATGATTGACAGGATCCTAGGCTGTGCAGATCCACTTCAGAGGTGATGACGGCTTTGGAAAAACAAACACGTACCAGTGCCAGTGGGCACCAGAGTGTGAGGAAACGCCTGTGTGGGTCCCTCTGACCTGTTCCGTGAGGTAAGGCTTCTGGAGGAGTCAGCGCTTTGAACTTGTCTCTGCTTGTGGAAACACAGACATGACCGCAGCGTGGCAAGACCAGTTCGATGTACAGCTCAGGAGGATACCGCGTTGTTATCAGCAACACCTCTGTCCTTCGGCCTCTGTTTTGCTTTAACTTGGTTTTTTTTCCTACTTAGTCCAGGCTCATCTCCAACTGTCAGTCCTCCTGCATCGTTTCTCTCAGTGCTACAATTACAGGTGGACAGCACCATGCCGGGCTAATGCCTTTTTTTGTTTGCTTGTTTTGTTTTCCGAGACAAAGTTTCCCTTCCGAGCCCTGGCTGTCCTGGAACTAGTTTTTTTAGACCACCCTGGGACCCGCCCCTGCCTCCCAAATCCTGGGATTAAAGGCATGCATCTCTACACTGGGCTAGGCTCTGTGTATGTGAGGTCCATGGAGACCAGAAGAGGGTGTCAGATCTCCTGGAACTGGAGTTACGAATGGTTCTGAGCATCATGTGGGTCCTGAGAATGGAAGCTGGGGCCTCTGGAAGTGCTCTTACTGCTTAGAGGTCTCCTCGGCCTCTATAAAGCCATGCTTAAGAATATTAGTCCTCCTTCTGCTGCTGTAACAAAATACCTGAAGCTAGTTACTTAATGAAGCCGTGGGGTTGGTTCCCAGCATGGTATAAATCCATGTCTGGTGGCTTGTGCATTTATAACAGCATTTGAGAGGCAGGGGTGGGAAGAGCTGAAGTTCGAGGTTATCCTGGGCTACAGAAGGAGTTTGGGGGGGGGGGGGCGCATGGGGCTGGAGAGATGGTCCAATGGTTAGAGCACTGACTGCTCTTCCGGAGGTCCTGAGTTCAAATCCCAGCAACCACATGGTGGCTCACAACCATCTGTAATGACACCTGATGCCCTTCTTCTGGTGTGTCTGAAGACAGCTACAGTGTACTTATATATAAATAAATAAATCTTTAAAAAAAAAAAAAAAAGGAGTTCGGGGGTGGCCTGGGATACATGTGACCCCAAGAGAGAGAAGGAGGAGACCAGGAAGAGGAATCCAGTTTTGGAGGGCGGAAATTGGACAACACTATCAGGTCAGGCTCTTAAAGAAGGCTTCGGGATGGAAGGCGGCGTCCAACGGCAGGCAGCACTCTGGAGTGACCAGGCGGGAAACAGGAAGCCAAAGGGTGAGGAAGGGTGGGGACAGTCTTTTCCTAACATCTTATTCTCTTGGAAACGAACCTGCATGTCCCGAGAAGTAGTCTTATCTCTTCATTGATTACACCCCCAATAAATGACTTGTTTCCCATTAGACCTGTGCCTCATCAAGCCACACAGACACGCAATCCTTCCAGGGACAAAGAGCATCAAACCAGAGCGTCACGAATTTATATTGTCATATAAAAACAAACATCCAATCATATTTGGGTGAAAAAGCAGACAACTGCAGTGGAGCTAGGGTCCAGCATCAGGAGAGAGAGATTGGTTCACATCAATACAGCATAGCAAGGAGGACTTTGTACCCAAAAAGTGGGGCTGGGGGTGGTCCACAGAGGGGAATTACCAAGAGGAATGTCATGGGCTGTTCTGGTTCCATGCTGTTGCTGGTATAAAACTCCCTGACCAAAAGCAGCTTAGGGAAGAAGGGGTTTGTATCAGCTTAGAGATCACTGTTCATCATTGAGGAAGTCGAGGCAGGAACTTGAAATCAAGCCTGCTTGCCAGTCCACCCAACACTCTGACCAACAACTCAATCACAGCTAAGGAGGTATAGCAAGAGTGGTGGAAGACAGCGCTTGCTGGCTCACTGAGGCTCATGCTTTCCTGTAGAGCCCAGGACCACCTGCCTAGGGATGGTGACACCCATAGTGGGCTGGGTCCTCCCACATCAGTTATCAATAAAGATGACTTCCCACACACATGCCACAAGCCAATCTGGTCTAAGGAATTTCTCAGTTGAGACGCCCTTCTCAGGTGAGTCTAGGCTATATCAAACAGGATGAACCGACCTAACAGGGTTCTTGCTGAAGGTTGAATGATATGACATCACAGCAGGATGGTGGAGGAGGAACTAAGAAGACACTGTGTGTGATCAGACACCCAGGGCAGGGACTTCTAGCTATATCCAGTTCTGTAGTGTTCTTTGCTATAACTTGACTTTACACCTGTAATCTCAGACTCAGGCGGGAGGATCCGGACTTTCTGGAACTGCCTAGAAACAAGAGGTGGGAAGAGCTTGACTTGTTTCCCTTGTTGTTGTTGTTAGTTTTGTTTGATTGTTTGTTTGTTTGTTTGTTTGTTTTTTGGTTTGTTTGTTTTTTGAGACCGAGCTGGCCTGGAATTCTTGTAGACCAGTGACCAGTGTTACCTCAAACTCACAGAGATCAGCCAGCCTCCATCTCCCAAGTGCTGGGATTAAAGGCGTCAGGCGACACATCCGGACAGTCCAACCAACCGTTTCCAGATCCAAACACCAAAGTAACTGGCCTCCCCTTCACTGGCTAATCCAAAATGAGCTTCCTAGCTTCCCAGGTCACAAGGAAATGAGGGAGCACACATTTGCATACAGGAAAGACCCAACCAGTAATGGGAAAAGATCGTCAGAGTTAAATATTGTTGGAGCAGACTAGAAGGGGACACAAGATTTCCTGCATCTAACAGAAAAGAAGGGTGGACCCAGAGCAGTGGACAGGGGTCTCCTTCAACCATTCAATTGCTCGGCATGGTGTATGTTACTGTTAGCCCAGGTTATCCCTGCTGCCTTCAATGTGGCTCAGTGGGAGAGCATTTGTCGGGCAAGCTCAAACCCTCGTTTCTAGCTCCAGCCATGTGAAACAAAGAAGAACACAACGCCTCTTACTGTCAGAGGTAACAGATCATGTTCCTGAGCCAACTTCCGGAAAGTCCCTACAGCAGGAAGCTGCAAATCTCCAAAACCACCAAAAAAAAAAAAGACCCAAAAGACCTCTGACGTCATCCTGATACCCAAACAGGTGGCCACCTATGTTCTGGTGTTAAGAGTCTCTGACATGGAATCTCTCTACACTGAATACATATGTGTAAAATTCCGGTTTTCGGGTACTGGGGATCAAACCCAGGGCTTCGTGCATGTGGGGCAAGCACTCTAGCTCGGAGCTGTTCCTTAATGGGTGTGTTTTCATAGATAATTACGGGCATGAGCTGCAAGGCTGAGACGTGGCCATTTTGCCTGCCTTACATCTGTGGCTGTCAGGAAGAAGCTGCCTGTCAACAAACTCGGGATGAAAACACCCCAAGCTGCTCAACAGCTGCTTGCTCAAAATAGTTTACCCACGGAGCCAAGGGCCAGGTGTTGGTTAAGTCTGTCGAGGATAAGAAGCCCCGTAATAGCTCTCTCCCCTAGGAGTAATTGGCTGTAAGCTCAACAAGACAGTCTAACTTAAAACGGGCCTTAGCCTTTATTTAGTTATTTACATGTGTGAACATTTTGCCTGCATGCTTGTCCATGAACTACCTTTGTTTTTCAGGACAAGATTTCTCTGTATAGCTCTGGCTGTCCTGGTATTCGATCTGTAGACCAGGATGGCCTTGAACTCAAAGATCTGCCTGCCTATGCCTCCCGTGTGCTGGGATCAAAGGCGTGAGCTACCACTGCCCACCTGGTACCCAAGAAGCTCAGAAGAGGTCATTGGCTCTTCTGGAATTGGTGCTACAGACAAATTGTGAGCCATTGAGAACTTGGGTCCTCTGGAAGAGCAGCTAGTGTTCTTGACTCCTGAGCCATTTCTCTAGCTCCAGAAGTTTTAATACTCCAGGGTGGTAATATGGGGCAGTAAAAAATGGCCTTAAATTTGTGTCATATTTGGACTTTTGCTTCCAGAAATGATTTGGGATCAGGCACGGTGGTTCATGCCTTTAGTCCTAGCAGCAGGAGGCAGAGGATGGTGAGTTTCTGGGTTCTAAGTCAGTCAGAGCTACATGGTGAGATTGTGTGTGTGTGTGTGTGTGTGTGGAGAGAGAGAGAGAGAGAGAGAGACAGAGAGAGAGAGAGAGAGAGAGAGAGAGAGAGAGAGAGAGAGAGAGAGAGAGAATGTTGATTTGTTTTTTGTTCCCTTTTGCCTAGAACAACCAAATATGGTCAGGACATTGGACACCAGGCCACAAAGGCCAGGAACACATGGGAAATAGACAAATAAGAAGGCCCTTGACATTGTCCAAGTTCCCTGTTTCCAGGGTTTCCAGCATGGAGTTCAGAGAAGGAAAACTGAGACCAAGCCCAATGGAATGCCTTAGATCAGCGGTTTTCAACCTGTGGGATCCCTAACCCCTTTGGGGATCGAATATCAGGTATCCTACATATCAGGTATTAACGACTCGTAACAGTAGCAAAATTACAGCTATGAAGTAGCAACAAGCATAATTCCCTGACTAGGAGGTCACCACAAAGTGAGGAACTGTATTAAAGGGACACAGCATTAGGAAGGTTGAGAACCGCTGCCTTAGACAGAGTTTTAGAGGCCAGACAGAAAAGGGCAGCTCCAGTTCAAAGGACAAAAGGCCAGGGAGGAGAGAGTTCTACACAGACACACAGACAGAAGATATCCAAGATCTCTAAAGGAGTCTCTTTTAATATTAAGCACCTATCTGGGAGAAAATCATTAGTCCCCGTTACTTGGGGGCCTGAACTTGAACACTTGCCTTTTTATTATGTTTTTATATCTTGAGGGGGAGGGGGAGGGTCAAGACAGGGTTTCTCCGTGTTAGCTTTGGCTATCCTGGAACTCACTATGTAGAGAAGCTGGCCTCAACTTCAGAGATCCACCTGCCTCTGCCTCCCAAGTACTGGGATTAAAGGTGTGTGTCACCACGGTCACCACGGACTGGCTATTATTATCTTCTTAAATTTTGCATTTACACATGTGTTGAGTTTAGGGTACCATGTGCATGAAGGTACCCTTGAAGGCCAGAGGGTCACCTGAAGTAGGTGCTGGGAACTGAACGTAGGTCTTCTGTAGAAACGGCAAGTGTTAGTTTCTGCAGCAATTAAGGGATCGCTAAGCCATCTCCCCATTAGTTTGAGGTTCTATTTGTTACTGTACTTTTGTGTTCTTGAAACAGGGTCTCTCTATGTAGTTCTGGCTGTCCTACAACTCCCTATGGCTGGCCTCCAACTTGCCAGAGATCAGCCTGCCTCTGCCTCTGGAGTACTCTTATTAAGGGCCTGCACCACCATGACCTACTTGTTGGTTTTTTGAGACAGGACCTCATATAACCCCAGGCTATCCTAAACTGGCTCCTTGAACATCTACTGAGACCCACAGAGTAGTAAACTCACAGATAAATGTCCAGTTAATGGTGTTTTAGGGATCCAACCCAGGGCCCTCTGGCATGCTAGGCAAGCACTCTACCTCTCAGCCTTCTAGGAAGAGCACTGAAGTCCAGCACCGAAGGCCTGGCGTCCATCCGAAACACTTGGCGTGTTGGAACATGCCCTTAATCCCAGCACTTGTCTCGAAAGGTGCAAAAATGACTTTCTAAAGTATTTGCACTTTTTCCTGCTGGAAGTCTTTTAATGTTACTCGAGATCCAACCTAGGGACCTAGAGAATTCTAGGCAAGCATTCTATCACTGAGCCACACCCTCAACACCTTCGCTCTCGTCTTTTAAAATAGAATAATTATTTTTGAACTGGCTATCCTTCATAACAACTATTCATGACTAAACCTGATTTGGACGAGCGTGAGCAACCAGCCCTGACCAAAGCCGCAGGGAAGCTGTGGGAAGCTATTGCCCAGGACTTGGCCACATCCCTGCATCACGCGGGATCTGACCCTTTCTCTGAAGCAGGAAAGAAAGTCCCTAAGTGGGTGCAGGCTAGACACACCCCGGTTGCGTCTCTCAGGATCCAGAGCTTTCCAGTCCTCGGAAGGGGAGACGCATGGGTTCCAAAACTTGGGGGAGAGCGCAGCAAGGAGAAGCTGCAGTCAGCAGGGTGGAGGCTGGACCCTTAATTACGCTGCATACGCACGGGCCACAGTCACCTTAGCAACCACAACCTCAGCGACACACCCACAGACGAAGGCATTGGCTGGGAAGTCACGTGACTAGGTGGACCCGCCCATTGCGCCGGTGCGCCGCAGGCCGTGCTGCGGCGCGCAGGCGCTTTGGGGACGAAGGCTCTTGCACCAAGCGCTTCCTTGGCAGAGGTGACCATTGAGATCCCAAGTGCGCTTCAAAGGCTTTTCGCGAGTCTGCGTGGGAAGCGATTCTACAGGAAACGTGGCAGATTTCAGATTAAAGCCTGTCTTCCCCAGGAAGAGAAAGTTCTCAGCAATGGGTTTGACGCCAGAGGAATTTCATGGCGAAGAGTGAACTTTAAGGAGGCGGGGTTACTTCTGCCTGAAAAAGTGGCTGTATCCAGGCGTACAGTCCGCTGGGTAGTTGCTGCACTTCAGAAGTTCACTTCTCAATCATACTTCTGATTGTTTGAGACAGAGTCTCAACCCAGGCTGCCTTCGAATCCCAGATCCTCCTGCCAAGATCTCCCCAGTGCTCCTGTATGTCATTACACCTCACTCTTGAAGAATTTTTTAGAATGACTCTGGTTCACAGTTGTTCCTACCTAGCTGTCCGATATTTTGCAGACCAACATATACAGTAACGAATGTAAAAGGGATTTTAAGATGATTGGGGGGGAGGGGCTGGAGAGATGGCTCAGCGGTTAAGAGCACTGACTGCTCTTCCAGAGGTCCTGAGTTCAATTCCTAGCAACCACGTGGTGGCTCACAACCATCTATAAATAACGTAAATAAATCTTTAAAAAAGAGAAAAAAAAAGATGATTGGGGAGGGGCTAGCTTTTAAAAACTCACGGTGATGTCTTTATGAAAAGATAAAGAGAGGGGAGATATGTTCTATGGAGGTGTGGTGAGGTGTCGGGGAAGGGAGTGCCTCAGCAGGCTCATGTTGAGACATCCCTTACCCCTGAGGGACCCGCCACAGGACGGTATAATATAGAATAGAATTTATTCAGGGTATGGGGAGGGGAGTTAAGAGGGTAGCAGGAGCAGAGACAGAGAAGAGGAGTAGAGGCCAGCCATGAGTACATGGAGAGAGAAAGGGAAGGCAAGAGCAAGAGAGTGAGGAGGGGGCAAGCAGCCCCTTTTATACTGTCAGACATACCTGGCTGTGGCCAGGTAACTGTGGGGCAGAGCTTAGACAGAATGCTAACACACGGACTAGAAGGATCACATAGCCCAGGTTAGGCCCGAACTCTCTAGCCTCCCACCTCCAGCTCCCCAGTTCTGGGATTACAGGCTCGTACCACAGCACCAGGCCGATAGCATCCTTTCTGATCCACTTCCCTGCAGCAAGTGGAGGTATGCACTCTCACAGGTGTGCAGTAACAATACTTTTAGGAGAAATGAGTAAACCTTCTACTCTCAAGAAGTTTTAGGCAAGGGCGGGGGTGGGGGTGGGACGCCTGTAATCCCAGAACTCTGGAGGCTGAGGCAGGAAGTATGCCATGAGTTCAGTGCCAACCCAGGTTACATAGTGAGTAGCAGGCCAGTCAAAGCTACATAGAAAGACTGTCTCAAAACCCTATAGTCTGGAGAGCTGGCTCAGCGGTTAAGAGCACTGTCTGATTCTCTAGGGAACCTGGGTTCAATTCCCAGCACCCACATGACAGCTCACAACTGTGTGTAATGTAACTCCAGTTCCAGGAGACCCAAGCCATCAGGCATGCATGGGCTGTACACATTATCTATGCCTGCAGACAAAATATCCATAGATATATTTAGATGTAGCTCGATTCGTATCGAGTTCAGTTTCTATACTGAAGCGGTAAAGCCTGTGACCCAAGCATGTGTGAGGGACAATGACAAGTTTGAGGCCACCCTGAGCCTTAAGCTGACTTTGTGGGAAGGACAATGACAAGTTCAAGGCCACCCTGAGCCTTAAGGTGACTTTGGAGCCAGCTGAGACCACAGGAGACTGTCTCAAAAACAAACAGAAAAACAATTCTGGGGGTTGGAGAGATGGCCCAATGGTTAAGAGCACTGTCTGCTCTTCCCAAGGTCCTGAGTTCAATTCCCAGAAACCACATGGTGGCTCACAACCATCTGGAATGAGATCCGATGCCCCCTTCTGACCTGCAGGCATACATGCAGGCAGAAAGCTAGCTGTATGATGTATACATAATAAATAAATAAATAAATAAATAAATAAATAAATAAATAAATATTGAAAAAAAGAAAAGAAAAACAGTTCTGTTAAGTTATCCTAAGTGACCTTTTATTGTACCCAAAATATTGGTAGTGCCCACCCGGGAGACTTAATAACAACTTTATTATATCTTTAAACTCTCTCTTTATACTTTTGGAATTCCTTGGCAATCCTTGGACTTAGAACCAGCTAGCCTCCACCTTGGAATTATAGACTTGAGTGGTCACGCCTGGCTTGCTTATAACCCCAGCTTGGGAACTCCTTCACACTTATAATCAGTTTTCTGAGAAGGACGTGGGTGGTTTGTCCTCTTTGTTTTCTGAGATACTGTTTAACTGTAGTTCTGGCTGTCTTCGAACTTAGTCTGAAGCCTCAAACCAGCTTTGTTTCAAATCTCTGATCATCCTGCCTCTCCTCTGTCTCTTGAAATGCTGGGATTATGGCCATGTGCCATGCCACATCTCATAGCAAAATGTTTCTTAAAGAGAAAGAAGAAAAAATTTTTTTTGCCAAGGTGTGGATCTGGAAGGGAGTGTTCAGGTGTTAGCAGCAAGTCAGAAGTTTCCTCAGAGACTCTACGTACAGATCTGCAGCTTGTAACCGATACTTTTATTCCCAGTCAAAATTCTAAAAAAAAAAAAAAAACCACAACATTTTTTTTTTTTTTTTTTTCGGAGCTGGGACCGAAAAAAAAAAAAAAAAAAACCACAACATTTTTCAGCAGCCATAAAAATATTAGGGTTGGCTCTGATCCTTTCTAAAGAAAACATTTTTTTGGGGTTGGGATTTAGCTCAGTGGTAGGCGCTTGCCTAGGAAGCGCAAAGGCCCTGGGTTCGGTCCCCAGCTCAAAAAAGAACCAAAAAAAAAAAAAAAAAAAAAAAAACATTTTTGTTTGGTTTTGTGGCAGGGTCTCTGTGTAGCCCTAGCTGGCCCAGAACCCCCTATGTAGACCAGGTGGGCTTCAAACTAATGGAGCTCTGTTTGCCTTTCCCTCTCGTGTGCTGAGATCCAAGGCAGGTTCTACCACACAGAGCAAGGGCAGGTTTTGAAAAAGGACCCTAAGAGTATGGGAGAACAAGAAGCAAATGAAGGGCATCCAAGAGCAGAGAAAGGAGCGAGGAGGTTGAGTTTGACATAGATGAACTTTGACCCCATTTGTAGTTTTGCCCAGGACTGATTCTTGCATTAAAGTATCGATCTCTACCTCTAAACAATGGACTTAGGCAGATGATGATGCCTGTTATCAGAGGTGAGCAAAGTTCAGACTCACTCCAGAGTACAAGTGCACTGGAGGAAGGTCTCTTGGAAGGTGGTGGGACTGGAGTCTTGTGACAGGTGCTGGCCCCTGACACAAGTGCACAGGTTCCTGGCCAAAGAAACGGGAAGTTTTTGTGTAAAAGCACCGGAGAGGCTGAGGCAGGTGGATCTCTGTGAGTTCAAGGCCAGCCTGGTCTACAGAGTGAGTTTGACGATAACCAGAGTTATACAGTGAGACCCTGTCTCAACCACAACAACCAACAACCAAAAAAAAAAAAAAAAAAAACCAAGACAAAACAAAATTAAATTAAGTCTTATCTACTCTCATTTGACGAGCTAGATAGTAACAGGAATAAAGGCAGGAATAAGGGTCTTAGGCGTCAATCAGGAAATGACTCTTGGAGATGCAGCTTTAAGGAGCGTTTTAGAGAACGCTATGTATAAATTCCCTAAAGAAAAGGTAAGAGTTCAAAAGTATCAAAAAGTGTTTACAAGGAAGTCTCGGTGAGGCCTGACCGCAGCCATGGGAGGCTGGTGAACCCGAAGGCCTATCCCTCAAGCAGATGCCCACCTCACCAAGAAGCTGCTGGACCTTGTTCAGCACGTGGTAACTACAAGCAGCTTGGAAAGGAGGGAAACCCTCAACAGAGGCATCTCTGAGTTCATTGTGATGGCAGATTGAGCCCTTGGGATCATCCTGCACCTCCCTCTGCTGTGTGAAGACAAGAATGTCCCCCTATGTATTTTGCGCTCCAAGCAGGCTTTAGGACGGGCCTGTGGAGTCTCAGGCCGGTCATCGCCTGTTCTGTAACCATCAAAGAAGGCTCTCAACCAAAGCAGCAGATCCAGTCTATTAGTCCAGAACGGCTCCTGGTATAAATTCCCACCCTGAGTTTGTGTATCATGTCTGTTAACTGTTTTCAGCCAAAATTGTGCTACATCTGATTTTGTTGAACAAAGTCCTCTTCTACCATTTTTAGTTTCTTTTTTAATTGAAAAAGCTAAGACAGGTGAAAGGCAGAATGTCACCATTTTTTTGGGAAGTAGCTGGGCTTTTGGTGATCTCTATAAATGCTACTGTGAGGGAACTTTCTTTTGCATCCCTCCACCCCTTATCATTTGTTTGATTTTAGTGTTTTGTTTGAGGGACTTTTTTGCGTTTGTTTGTTTTGTTTTTGTTTGAGAATAGCAAGGGACTTTAATCTCAGCCCCGGAGAAGCAGAAGATGACAGATCTTCGTGGGTAGGAGGTTAGCCTAGTCTAGATATCCAGGGCTATATAGCGACAGACCCGGCCTCAAAGGAAGAAATATTTACAACACAGGCATTTTAAAGTCAATCAGCATGTGCCAGGATGATGGTCTAGGATAAAGTCCCTAGTTGTGCAAACCTACTGAAGAAATTGGATGCCCAGAACCCATATTAAAATCTGGAGGCACCAGGCCTGGTGGCACTCGCCTTTAATCCCAGCGTTAGGGAGGCAGAGACAGGCGGATCTCTGTGAATTTGAAGCCAGCCTGGTCTACACAGTGAGTTCCAGGACAGCCAGGGCTACGCAGATACCCTATTTTGAAAAACCAAAACCAAAACCAAAATGAACAGAAAACAACTACCAAAAACAGGCTGCTGGTGAGGTGGCTCAGCAGGTAAATGTGCTTCCTATTAACCCTGAGGATCTGAGTTTGCCAACCCTGGTCCCTCACGATGGGAGAAGAAACCGAGCGCCCAAGTCGCTCTCTCACCTCCACACACACCGCTTGCACTGAGCACACCCACCAGCACATAACAAAGCACACATACATAAGTCTACCTTTGAGGTTGGGGATTTAGCTCAGTGGTAGAGCGCTTGCCTAGCACGCGCAAGGCCCTGGGTTCAGTCCCCAGCTCAGAAAAAAAAAAAAAGTCTACCTTTAAAATCAAAACAACAATAAGATCGGAGTAGATACCTTTTAGCTGGTTGGCTGTTTCAAGCAGAGAGGAATCAGGCAAGAACTGAGGAGGAGGTGGGAACCTCGTTGGCAGGGACCATGAAGTAACGGAGGGGTTTCGGAGCGCAGCGCTCTGTCGGGTGTGGGCAGAGCACCCGTGCTCCAGCTAAGGGAAAAAATAGAAATGTGGGTTATTACTTTTTATTATTAATTTCATACACGTGTGTGGGAATGTGAGTAGGTGCCCAAGAAGTCCAGAAGAGGGTTCCAGATTCCCCAGGGCTAGAGTTACCGGGTGTCGCGAGCTATTCCAGCCAGCTGTGGGCTGTTGTGATCCGCCGCGCCCCCCCCCCCCGCAAGGGTGCTGGGGGCTGAACTTGACCCTCAGCAGGAGCAGTGAGTGATTCTAACCACTAAGTCGTCTCTCCAGCCCGAGACTTTAGCTTCTTAGTTTCTTCCTATTTGAAACGTCTCCCAATCACTAACTGTGCGTATTTAGTATTTAGTAAAGTTCCCGAGCCTCAGTTTCCTTTCATGAAATGAAAATGGGGCTTCCATATGCGGAGTGTTAACATAGCCGTTGAGCTGGAGAGATGGTTCAGTGAAGAGATGGCTCAGTGGTTAAGAGCACGGACTGCTCTTCCAGAGGTCCCGAGTTCAAATCCCAGCAACCACATGTTGGTTAACATAGTGGTTAAGGCTGTAGGCCTGCTGGACCTGGTGGCACAAAAGCTCCTGAAACAGACTATAGGCTCAGTCAGACATCGAGCTCAGGTTTCTGATACCAGGGCTGAGGCAGAAGGATTGAGAATTTCACGTGAGCCTAGACTGCATGGGTCTTGTCTCAAAAATTATACAAGACTGTAGTAGGCTCAAGTCAGGTTACCTGTTTTTTGCCTCCTGTAACAGCCCGTCAATCCTTTTGTCCCCTTGGGTGAAAGACTGACCCCTCCCTCTCCCACATCTTGGTCTGTAAAATGAAGGTAATGAATACGTCATAGGATTTTCCACAGCGTTCAGTAACTTGACACAAATTGCTCGGAAGGGTTCTTGGCACACGGGGAGCTTTCAGTAAGTGTAGCGACCATTTGAAAGGCGCTTGACAGCCCCGGGTCCATTAATGGGTCATTTTTGGTAAGCCCTGTTATTCCGGAGCGCGGACTCCAGGTTCTGCGACTCCCTCTTCTAACCCTCCGCCTCACTCCTGCCTAAGTTCCAATGGAGGACTGAAATGTTTCCAGCCTCTCAGGGTGAGGAGACAAAGTCCGCACTCTTGTATCAGATCCCAAGAGGCGGTTGGCTGGCGTCTAGAGTCCAAGTGGGTGGGGCACGAGAGGAACTGAGCTGCCTGGGATGAGCTGGGAAAACACCGTGCTTCTGGATTTGACTCTTCTTTTGTTTTGTTTTTGTTTTTCAGGGCAGGCTGTCCTGAAACTCATTCTATAGACCAGGCTGGCCTCAAACTCAGAGATTCCCCTACCTCTGCCTCCCAAAGGTTGGGATTAAAGGCATACACCATTCTACCCAGCTGAGATAAGGTTTTCCTATAGATGAAGGCTGGCCTTGAACTTGCCACCACCCCACCCCACCCCACCCCACCCCACTCCACCCCACCTCACCCCACCCCACCCCATCCCCGATTTAGCTGAGATTACAGGAGCACACCCTCAAGCCAGCTCAGCTCAGTAGTTACACGATCTCACTCACCACAGTCATTCTGAGAACATTCCCATCATCCCCCCAAAGCAGCTCTGTACCCAAGCAGACCAGTGACCCATCAGCTGTTCCTACACAAGTAGTGTCTCTCCCCATCAGCCCACAGCAGCCACAAGTATGTTTTCTGTCTCTGCTGATTTTCGTTCTCAGATATATATATTTTTAAAGTATAACTTCCATTTTATTTTTTTCCAAGGTATTTTTCCTTCCGCCCTCGCGAAACCACTTCCTTGCATGGGCTTTGGTGGAGGTCGTGGTGCAGTGCCAGCAGGTCTGAATCGTGGCGGGGGTGTTCAGTCCTTCCAGGCCTTGTGAGATGGATTCTGGACGACCTTGCTATGATGTCACACAGTGATGCTGCTTGACATAGAGCTTGGGAAGATGCTTGCTTCAGATACGTCCCTGACAGCAGCGGCTTCTACAATGTTCTGAGTGACGAACTTCTTAATGGCCTTATCCTTGGGAACTCACTGGGAGCTGCTCGCACGGCGAACTGGCTGCACGTGACCTCAGCCCTTTTGGCAGGACCATTGTTTCTTCTTTTTTTGGTCATCTTGGAGCCAAGACTCGAAAGAGCCATTCTCAGATATTTTATATACTCAGGGTCATACCATATTTCGGTTTGGTGACTGACTGACTGACTGATTTCTTTTTTTTTTTTTTTCTTAAGATTTATTTCGTGGGGTCTGAAGAGATGGCTCAGCAGTTAAAGAATACTTGACCTTCCAGTATATCCAGGGTTCTGTAGGGAGGCCCTGTCTCAAAATGAACAAAGAACACTTCTTGTTCTTACAGAGGACCTGGGTTCAAATCCCAGCACCCACATGATGACTTATAGCCATCTGTTACTCCAGTTCCCGGGGAGCTGACCTCATCTGACCTCTAAGGCGTAGGCTTAAACGTTACACATACATAGCTGCAGGCAAACACTCATATGTAAATACAAAACAAAGAAACAACACCCCCCCGACACACACACACACACACACAGACACACACACACACACACACACACAGACTCACTATGTAGCCCAGGCTGGCCTGGAACTCTCAGAGATCCACCTGCCTCTACCTCCCAAGTGCTGGAGCTAACGGTATGTGCCACCACACCAGGCTTTAAAAAGTCAACTTTTTATTATTGTGACTGATTCCCTGGTGATGCCGACTTAAAGGAGGAACAGTTTCCTTTGGCTCATGGTCAGAAGGGTTTGGATCCATTCGTTCCGTTAGCATGGGGGACATGGTAAGGTGGAACACCAGAGGGGCAGCAGTAGCATGTGACAGAGAAAGCTTTTCCTTCTTGAAAGAAAGCTGGGAAAAAGTAAGGGATGGAAGCAATGAGGAGGAGGAAGGGAAGGGGGTGTGACAAACCTGGAACAACCCTATTGTTCCCTTCAGAGACGTGACATCACTGACTCACTTCATCCAATCAGCCCTTCTACCATACTCGCCTTCTCCTGAGGTTACCTCCAACTGTGAGTCCAGCAGCAGATGAATCCAGGATGGGATCGGCACTCTCACTTTCCAGTCATTTCCCCCAAAGGCCACCAGGGAACATGAGCCTCTGTTAAAGTTTGCGATGACTCTTCATCTACAGATGTCCCCTGCCCCCGTCTGCACTGACAGCCACCACAGCCACCATAGTGAGTGGTCCCTGTGTGTAGTTATAATTCACAACTGCGTTTTATTATGGTCCCAGATTCTGTGAGGCAGAGATTCCCAGTACAGCGTACGGAGGAAATGGTTCTGAGATGTCCGGAGCCTCAACTGGAAAGTCCCGAGGCTTTCTGTGACCCAGGGGTTAAGGCTTCGTTCATCCAGAAGCTCTGAAGTCAGGCACTTATGAGGTTTTCCAGGTGAGCGGTTTTGATACCTGGAGTACCTATGTGTCTTCTCCATAGTTTTCACACTTCGAGAGATAATGTGGGCTTCCTCACTGGGTCCTGAGAGGGAACTTGTCTTAGAGAACCAGGTTAAGCCCAAGTCGCTGTGTAGACCTAAGCTTAGAAGCCAGCATACAGTCCCTTACACAGTCAGTCAGTCTATGCCACAATTCAAATTTAGGGACTTTGGTTTCTTTGAGTCGAACTGGTCTCAGACTCTGTTTCTGGCAAAGAATGGCCTTGACCTTCTGTTCCTCTGGCCTCTACCTCTGAGTGCTGGGGTCACAGGCATGTGCATGCTTAATTGTATGTAATGTGGGGGCTGGAGAGATGGCTCAGCAGTTAAGAGTACAGGCTGCTTTTCCAGAGGTCCTGAGTTCAAATCCCAGCAACCACATGATGGCTCACAACCATCTGTAATGTAATCTGATGCCCTCTTCTGGTGTGTCTGAAGATGGCTACAATATATATATATATATAAAATAAAAATTGTATGTAATGCAGGTTGAAGCCAGGGGTTCATGCATGCTGGGTAAGCACTCTAGGCACTGAGCCGCACAGCCCCTGCTCCTGCTCTGTCTTGAGATACAGTGTCGATAACCGGGTCAGGTGCCTAAACCTGCCAGCCCTCTCAGGTCTACCTTCCAGGTGCTAGGATTACAGATGTCCTCCACCATGTCTAGTTGACATATCACCTTTCATTTAAGACTTATTTGTGTGGGGTTGGGGATTTAGCTCAGTGGTAGAGTGCTTGCCTAGCAAGTGCAAGGCCCTGGGTTTGGTCCCCAGCTCCGAAAAAAAAAAAAAAAAAGACTTATTTGTGTGCGTGTGTGTGTGTGTCTGTGTGTGCGCACGCACGCATGTAACTACATGCACGTATGTGCATCAAGTTCACGCAGAACCCAAAGACACAAGAGGAGGGCATTGGGCCCCCTGGCTGCTGCAAGCCACCCAACATGAATGCTAGGAACTGAGTCAAGATCCTCTGAAAGAGCAAGAAGAGCTCTAACTTCTGAGCCATCTCTCCAGCCCCACACGCTGTTTCTTACCGGGAGGGAAAACACACAGGGTGGAGGCGACTGTTATGGTCATGTTCAGAAGAATAAGTTCCTCAGGAGCCAAGAACCTGAGCAATAGTAGGGGAAAAAAAAATCCCAGAGAAGCTGTCCAGAGAGCTCAGCCACTGAGAGCGCTTGTCCTTCTCGAAGAGGACCCAGGTTCGGTTCCCAGCATCCCATGGTGAGTCACAACCTTCTGCAACTCTAGTTCCAAGGGAGTAGATATCTTCTTCTGGCCTCCAGGGCATCAGCAGACACTTGGAATACAGGTAGACGACAGACAGACTGACAGGCAAATCACTTTCTTAAAAAAAAATTTATAGGGCTGGAGAGATGGCTCAGTGGTTAAGAGCACTGACTGCTCTTCCAAAGGTCCTGAGTTCAAATCCCAGCAACCACATGGTGGCTCACAACCATCTGTAAAGAGATCTGATGCCTCTTCTGGTGTGTCTGAAGACAGCTACAGTGTACTTACATACATAAAATAAATAAATAAATAAAAAAAAAGAATGAAAAGCATCCGCTTCTGTTTAAAAAAAATTTATATATTTATTTTTTTTTTTATATGAGTACGCTATAGCCACCCACAGACACACCAGAAGAGGGGATTGGATCCCATTACAGATCGTTGTGAGCCAACATGTGGTTGCTGGGAATTGAACTCAGGACCTCTAGAAGAACACACACACACACACACACACACACACACACACACACACACAATCACTCAAAATTCCACCTCAACTGATTCTTGAAAATCCTCTTGCATCTGCCTAACTCTGCTTTAGAAAGCGTCGTGCATGTTTTACCTAGTAACGTCCTCATTTCCCTATCCCTGACAGTGTCCGTTAAAACGTGTTGAAAATGTTAAACGCCTGCATTCCCAACCTCTCTTCTAGCTACTTGACACGGGTCTTTCCAGTAAGTATAAGCTGAAAAACTGATGACAGATTTCTAGGCAAGCTCCAGCCTTGGACAAGAAAATAACTCACGGTGTAAAGACCAGCCACACTGAGATCTTTGGGAAAAGGACAAAGGAATTTTTCTATCCTTTGAGGCAGGTGACAGTACTGGCCCTTTTACCATTGACTCACTGAACCAGAATAGCTGCCCATCTGGGCCCGTGAGCAAACAAACTTTTATTTGTCAAAGCCCTGGATAACATCTATCAACCCAAGCTCAGAAAGTTAAGACTTCCTTTGGAGTAGAAGGAACAGCAATTCGGGCGTAACAGGTTCATAGAATGCAGAGTCAAGGTTGAGAAGAAAGGAGGCAGGGAAAATTTGATCTGAAATGGGCGAGCAGAAAAACTCCATTGACATTGGGAAAGAACTAGAGTTATATGAAAGGCTCTATGTGACTGATCCTCTCAAACCAGCATGGTGGCACATTGTTTTAATCCTAGCACTTGGGAGCAGAAGCAGGTGGGTCTCTCTGAGTTCAAGACCAGCCTGCTCAACAGAGTTACGTTCCAGGGCTACACAGTGCTAAAGAGATAGCTCAGCTCTAAGAGCTCCGGCTGTTCTTTCAGCGGTTAGATCCCAGTTTAGTTCCCAGCACCCATATGTCAGCTCATAACTGACAGTGACTCCAGTCCCTGGGAATCTGATATTCTTTTCCTTCTCACCAGCGCTGCTATACACAGACGAACATGCAGGTATATAACATACGCACGTATACATAACAGGGGTTTCTCTTTGTAGACCAGGCTGCCCTGGAACTCAGAGATCTGCCATGCCGCCATGCCTGGTTTAAAGTTGTATACTTCCAAAGGGACAATTCAAAGCAAATGAATTGTCCACTACAATTCTCCACTAACTGTGGAGACACAATGGAAGGGAGAATGTGATTGGAGCTCACATCCTGTGGGGCATCTGGCATCCTCTGAAACCTTAAGTTTCCTTTTTTTTTAAAAAAAAATCTTTCTAGGATTTATTTATTTTATGTATGGGAGTACACTGTAGCTGTCTTCAGACACACCAGAAGAGGGCATCGGATCTCACTCATTACAGATGACTATGAGCCACCATGTGGTTGCTGGGAATTGAACTCAGGACCTCTGGAAGAGCAGTCAGTGCTCTTAACCAATGAGCCATCGCTCCAGCTCCCAACCTTAAGTTTCCTAATTCCATCTTGAAAGGCTCTCTAGCTGACGTTTTCATGGCCATTTTCTTTTCTTTTAGGCAGCAGCCGGGCTGTCACCGATCCTTGATTCCAGCACTGTTCTGTGGTCCCAGCTTCTCCATTTTTGTCTTGGTAAAAATCTGCACCTAGAAATTCCATCTTTTCTGCAAACAAATTGAAGTTCTTACAGCATCCATAGCTTCCTATTTCCTTCCTGTTCCTCTGGAGGAGGCTCCTGCTCCGAGGAGCCAGGAGTGGAAACCCTTGTGCTGTAGTGATCCTGCAGCCTCTGCTCCTTGACGCGCCATTTCTCAGATGGTGAAATGAACCAATTCAAGACAGATTAGCTTATAGTAAATGCGGGGAAGTTCGCCATGGGAAGGGAAAGGAGAGAAGAGGAGAAAGAGCACGCACGGGGAGGGAGGGAGGGAGGGAGGGGGAGGGGGAGGGAGGGAGAGAGGAGAGAGAGAGAGGAGGGAGGGAGGGAGGGAGGGAGAGAGGGAGGGAGGGAAGGAGCGGAGCACGAATGAGCCTGCCTGATTTTGGGGGAAGGGCACAGTCCAGCCCCTGGGCTGGAAAGTACAGGGATAGGGGCAGGGTCTGCCAGATAGAAACTGAGGGATGCTGGGAGAACCTTGAACCCAGATCTGCTTTGATATAGACAATACGCACCTCAGCCCCTTATCCAGGTTCAAAATCAAACACTCATGAGTGCTGGGATTACAAATGTGGACCACCCTAGTGGGCCCTGGAGGAGTTTTTGGATTTTTCCATTCTTTATGTCTTGGTATCTATATCTTCTTATGAATCGGGTGGCCGCTAAAATAGCAACGATTCACCAAGGACTGTCTTTTTGTAGGGCTGAGGGTTGAGCTGGGGCACGGTAGGCAAGACGTCAACGAGATATTTAGCAACACCCTTTAAGTTGTTCAGACGGGCCTGAACACTTGTAATCCAAGGCAGGCTTTGAATTTGCCATCCATCTGTTCAGCCTCCTGATTGACTGGGATTACAGGTTTGTACCACCAGTCCCAGTATAGGGAGTAAATTCTAAACCGTACCCAGTAAAGGCCCTGTGCTGGATGCAGTCTGAGAGTGAGGTAACTAAGACAGAAGAATAGAGCTGTGTGTGTCTGCCAGCGCAGAGGCGCGCTGCACTGGGCATCCGCAGGCTGGGCTGTCCGCCCCCACTCCCAGCATAGCAAAGATTTAGGTGTTCATCCTACTTTCATTACCAAGACGAAAACAAGTTAACATTACAAGTTAATGGAATAACTTAATAAACAACTTTATAAAAAAGTTAATGGAATTTACAACTTCCATTTCGAAAACTGTTTTAGAAAGATGTGCTTAATTAAAGTCTCCTATAGCAGATGGAGAGTCAAGGATGAGGATTCGTGTCTTTTATCCATTTTTATGTGCACGCCAAGAGCAGAGTAGGTGCCTGATGAGTAGGAACTGGGATCATGGAGTACTCCCGAGCTCAAGTATTAAATCAACCAACCATGGGGTTTCCCCACCCCCGCTTTCCCATTCCTCCCTCCGGTTCCCCTAGCCCCGCCCCACATCCAAGCGTCGCGAAGGCGGCTGCAGCCTGGCGTGCTTTACGGCTGTCGCGTTGCGACGGGGCGGGGCGCCGGGCGGCCCGCGCGCTTGACGGCAGCGGTGGGAGGCAGGCCGGCAGGCAGACGGCCTCGCAGGCGGGTGGCGGCGGCCGCGCTGGCTGCTGAGGGCGGGAGCGAGTGAGTCACTGCGCGCGTGTGAGGGAGGGAAGGAGCGAGCGAGCGAGCAGCCCGCGCCCGCCGCCCTCCCGCAGCTCCCGCCAGGCCCCCCGCCGCCGGCTGCCCTCCGCCCAGGCCGGGCCGAGCCGAGCCGGGTCGGGCCCGGGCCATGCTGCTCACCGTGTACTGTGTGCGGAGGGACCTCTCCGAGGTGACCTTTTCCCTCCAGGTCGACGCCGACTTCGAGCTGCACAACTTCCGCGCGCTGTGCGAGCTCGAGTCCGGGATCCCCGCCGCCGAGAGCCAGGTACGCCGGGGCAGCGAGCGGGGCCTCCAGCCGCTGCGGCCGGGGAGCTGGGGGGCGGCGGGGGCCGAGTCCTGCAGCCTCCCGTAGATGCACACACTGCAGCTAGAGGGGCACGTGCACGGGCGGGCAGCCCTCCCCACCTTCTGGCCTTCGGGAGCCCTGGCTTCTCATCTCGTACCTTCTGCCTTTCCAACCAGAAATACCAGTTTGGATCACTGGGAGAAAGACACTGGCCTGGGGTTCGCTTATTTGGACCGCTTCAGTATGCGCAGTTTACCTGGGAGAATTCAGATTTGCAGTTGAAAGTGAGGGGGAAAAGTTTGAGACTCGCTCTGCCATTGACGTCCCTGGAAATGCTTCCCTACAGTTTGCGTTTCTGCTTAATTTATGATACATATATTAAAGGTGATTAGGTGAATTCAGTCTGTCTGTTTCTCTTGGGCCAAAACCCTCCTTTCTGGGCCCAGTTCAGTTGGGTCAGTTGAAAGCTCAGTGCTTTCGAAAGATATTAGCTTGAAAATGGCCTACTGTCTGAAGACCCTCGAGGAACTCGGTGTTGAGTTCAAGCTTTCTTGTGTTTTAACAAGAAAATATAGTCTCAAAATGATTTGGAGTCCTTAGTAGGCTTCATCAAACAATAGGTGGACTATTCTGTAATCTTTGCACTAAATCCCTTAAGATTCTAACCAAAGTGGACCTGGCTGGGTGTAGTCTAAACATCAGAAAATTATAGACAGCTCCCAAGGCCCCAGAATGTAAATCTTGATTTCCTTCTGCAATTATGAAATAGTTCCAAAAACTATTGCCCAACGACTGCTTGTTCTGTCCTGACTTATGGTAAACATGTGTCAATATTTTGTTCAGAAGTATGATTCCTTTACACAATGTGAACTTTAGAACCTTGGCATGCAACTCTTTCTGGAAGGATCTATTTTAGGGAAGGAGGTGCCACTCACATACCCAGTCTGTCAAAAGTTGGGAATAAACAGCTCCCCCAATTTTCATAGAAAAAGTAAACCACAAAAACCTAGGACCGGGGCTGGAGAGATGGCTCAGTCGCTAAGAGCAGTGGCTGATTTTCCAGAGGCCTTGAGTTCAAATCCCAGCAACCACACGGTGGCTCACAGCCATCTGTAATGAGATCTGATGCCCTCTTCTGATGTGTCTGAAGACAGCCACAGTGTACTCATATATAATAAATCTTTAAAAAAAAAGGGGGGGGGACCTAGGACCCGGTTCCTGTTGGACAATTTCATATTGGTGGCAGGGGCAAGCTTGGACCAGGGAGTTTAGAGAGGGGGAATTTGACTTTTAGAAAAATTGATTGGAGTCTTTGTTGTTTTGTTTGTTTTGTCTCACCATATTGAACATATTGGCTCCGGTGTAAACTCACAGAGATCCCTGTTGACTCCGCCTCCCAAGTGATTGGCATAAAGGCAGGAGCCATCACAATCAGCTACTTTTGTTCTTCTTGAGACAAGGTCTCAACTATGAGGCCAAGGCTGGCCTCAGACAGCAGCCCTCCTGTTTCAGACTCCTGTACTGCAGGGATTACAAGAATACACTATCATGCCCAACTTCACTTTTCCGTTTTGAAATTTTTTCAGTTGGTTTTGTGTGTGGGTGAGGGTGTGGGCGTTTTGATTACCCAAGTTATAATTGCCAGCTGATGGGGAATAATTCTGAGTTTGTTAGTAGGACTTGAGGTCGACAGAGGCTGAAGCTGTTTCTTTGCCGTTTCTCTTCCTACATACTGTCTGCACGTCAGCCAGGCCAGGCGCTACCACTGGGTTATATGTTCCCTGCCCAGCCCATGGCGCTCAGATGTCTGTGAAAAAAATGTTAGGTAAATTAAAGGGGATATCAGAGTGAATCATAATTGTATGGTGAAGAAGGGTTCTGTCTTCTGCCAGTTTTGGGTGTGAAGGGTACTATTTGGACAATTAAGCTAGCTCTAAGTTCTTCACTAAGTAAATTTGGTATTTACTTTCCTCCCAACCCAAATTAGTGTACAGAAACCTAGATTCCAACTAGTGTTAAGCCTGTATTAAATAGCTGTAAACAGCGCCCTGTTTTTCAAGTTAGTGCTGTTGGCTCTGTGTAACCTGACAACTCAGTGTCTATTTTAAGAGCTGATTTTTAAGTGGGGGGTCGCTCGTCTAGTTCACTGGCTACCCCCCTCAGGCAGGAACAGGATCCACCCCAGACACTTGAGTCACTTCCTTTTATTAGATCATAAAAGTAAACATTGTCTTTTGGTTTTTGTTTTTGTTTAAGTCCTAGTCATGTCTTACTTGAGCTCCCTAACCAGTTTTTCTTCCGCCTTGTCCTTCCTCTCAGCTTTCTTGCAGTGTGTTTAGTTTCTTCCATTTCATCTCTTGGCTTGCCCTCGGAGTCTCACTTTAACCACATGTGCAGGTGGAAATGGTTTCTCTTCTAAACGTATTATTCTCATGTTACGTTCTGTCTACCATCTCCCCATCAGTGAGGTGTCTGTGATCCTGCTCACAGTGCCTTCTACATAAATGCCTGATTTATGTACTGTGCATGTGTGTGTTCAGTTATGTGGTATATAGGATGGTACATAGCTAACAGGTATTATATATGTGGGTATACTATACATCAGTTATATTATATACACTAGGTAATAATGTACATTATACAGAGATGCAAATAGAACTCAAGAAAAGCTAAGCTAAGCTGAGTGGTGGTGCGTGTCTTTAATCCCGGAATTTAAGAGGCAGAGGCCAGTAGATCTCTGAGTTCAAGGTGAGCCTGGTCTATAGCTCAAGTTCCTAGACAGCCAGGGATACAAAGAGAAACCATGTGGGACTTGGGAGAAGGATAAACTAGAATGAATGTAAATGGGGTTAAGAGCACTTGTTGTTTTTACAGAGGACTCTCACAGGTTTGATTTCCCAGCACCCATACAGTGGCTCACAACCATCAGTAACTCTAGTTCAGCAGGATTCAACGCCCTCTGCTGGCCTCTGTGGGCATCAGGCATGCACATGTATAGACATACAGGCAAAGTACACATAAATAAGTATAATTTTTTTTAAAAATTAAAAAATAAAAATGGTCACGCTTTCTGTTTGCTTCCTAACCCCTGAAGGATTGTCCTGCATGTGTGTCCTGCGCAGGGAGCGCCATCTTTCATCAGCATCATTTGTACTCAAGTCACTTGGAAAAGGTGTTAATTCTTTGACAGCTCTCGTCTGATTATAGTAGTTCTAATCTAATGACAATGAATTTAGAATAGAAACCATCTTCTTGTACTGCGATTACAGCAGAGCCTGTTCCGTCTCAGAGCAAGTGTGGACATGGCAGCCAGGAGCTCAGGGTGATGCTTTGATGCAGGCTGCGCTGGGCTGACCGCAATCATTAGGACTCAGCTTCACCTTGTTAATGCCTTGATACTTGTGAAACACAGTTTACTTCTGTGGCTGGTGTGGAGTAAAGCCTGTGCAGAAGGACGGGGCCTCAGTGAGAGGCATGTGTAAGTGTAAGTGGCGGCTAACAGCAGTAGCTGGGACCCTAGCAATGCCACTTTGGACACCTGTGTTTGCTTTACAAAAATGCTGCTTTAATCCATGGAAACTGAAAGTTCTGTGGTGGCTATTTATGATGCGTTTGTTGTGTTTACTTCCTTAAGTAATCCTCCCCACCCCACCCCCTTTTTTTTCTGGTAAATGCTGAATCGTCACAGTAGAAAGGTAGAAAGGCATAGAAAAGAACAGAGACTGCTACCCACCCACTTATTCCTCATGGCCCAGGGATAACTGCACACTGAGTGTTAGCTTGGTTTGGGTTAGTTTTTTGTCTGATATTTGAGACCGACAGTTCAAGGCTAGCAGCAAAGGCTGCGTAGTAAGAACCTGTCTCAAAAAACATTTTTTTCGTTGCGGTGCTGAACATGGTGGCTCACACTGTTACTCCCAGTACTGGGTAAGCAGACTCAGGCGGAGCTCTGAGATCTAGGCTATCCTGGTCTACGTAGGAAACCTTGTTTCAGAAAAATAAGATGTACTGAGTTGGAGATAGCTGGTAGCGTGCTTGTCTGCTATGCATTAGATCCTCAACACTGTCAACAGAAAACCAGACAGGGCTTCTCTGTGTAACCCTGGCTGTCCTAGCACTCTCTCTGTCGACCAGGCTGGCCTTGAACTCACAGAGCTCTGCCTCCTGAGTGCTGGGATTAAAAGTGTGACCCACCACACTGGGCGACACTAGAAGACATTTGATGGCATGCGTAAAGGTTTTAGAGTTGTATTAATTATATTAATGAGGGCTGGAGAGATGGCTCAGTGGTTAAGAGCACTGACTGTTCTTCCAGAGGTTCTGAGTTCAATTCCCAGCAACCACATGGTGGCTCACAACCATCCGTAAAGAGATCCGATGCCCTCTTCTGGTGTGTCTGAAGACAGCTACAGTGTACTTATATATAATAAATGAATAAATCTTTAAAAAATTATATAAATGAGTCTGTTGCTAGGTGTTGATTAAAGTTGAAGTTGTGTCTCTAGAATGTTTCTCTGGTACCAAGTCTGCAGATTTACACTGAATGATAGATTTATCCTAGTGTGCTGTTGTGAGCGGCAGGGCTCAGGTTTTCCATGCCCCCTTTTGAGGGGTACAGGTATGATAAGAGCTGTGCTGTCCAGCACCAGCTTGCCTTTTGTTTGCTGATAGAGACAGGAAGTTGTGGATCTAGGCATAGTCATGTTAAGTTGGAAGATGACATGGGTTTGTTTAAGACAGGTATCAGTTAGCCCAGGCTAGCTTTGAGCCACTTATCTTCCTGCCTCTGCAGGCTGGCCTAAGGGTGATTTTCTTAAGGACTTAAGAGGCAAAGTTTTTGCCTTTCTTGAACTATTTTGAGCTAGAGTCTCAACAGCCAAGACTGGCCTTAAGCCCACCCTAAGTGTTGGGATTACAGTGTATGTCTCCAAGTTCTGTTTCTTGTTGATTTTTGGAACTTATATATATATATTTTTTTTTTCCGGAGCTGAGGACCGAACCCAGGGCCTTGCGCTTGCTAGGCAAGCGCTCTACCACTAAGCTAAATCCCCAACCCCAGTCCAGCGTGGTAGCTAATTTTGTTGTCAACACAACTGAATTAGCCTTCCCGAGGGATCAGAGAAACACACCTCCACATGTGCCTATTACAACATTTTCAGAGACAGTTGCATCATGGGGTGCTGACCTAACCCATGGATTAACCAATCCTTTGATGAATTCATAATAAAGTGGAATTATTGGGAGGTGGTGAAGATGGGGCCTGGTTGGAGGAAGAGGATCATTGAAATGTGTCCTTGGGATGTGTCTTCCTGCCTTCTCTGTTTTCTGGTGTGCTGTGATGTAAACAGTCCTTCACAGTGCCCTTCTGATCACGATCCAAATCCTTTGAAATCAGAGCTAAACAAATGTCAATGCCCAGGTAACTAATCTACCCATTTTGAAGAGGTTGGGTCAAGTGTTCCATAACTATGCCTGATGTCAGTGACTATCTGGAACTTAACCACTTATCTGTTGATCATGATTGTCTCCATCATGTTCTCCTTCCCTTCCCTCTTCTCAGATGGTTTTGAGACAGGGTTTTCTATGTAGCCTGGGCTGTCCTGGAATTCTATGTAGACCAGGTTGGCCTCAAACTCAGAGAGATCCAGAGATCTGCCTGCCTCTGCCTCCTGAGTGCTAGGATTAAAAGTGAATGCTGTTATTCTTGGTTTCTGTTGCCGTGCTTTTAAAAAGAAGATACTGGGCTAGGGAGATAGCTCAGGAGTTACGAGTGCACTGACTGCTCTAGCTGAAGGCTGGGTTCAGTTCCTGGCATCCAAATGGTGGCTCACAAACATTTGTAATTCCAGTTTTACAGAATCTGACACTCTTCTGATCTCCGCACTCCACCAGGCATGCAGGTGAAAAAATGGGCCAACCAAGAAGACACTAGGCATTGCACTCTCCCCCACCCCACCCCTGCCTAGTCATGTTCTTTGCAGTGGAGGGGTAGATTCTTATGGTACAGGATGACTTAGAGGCTAGTCTCTCAGGCTGCTTTGGGTGCTGTAAAAGGTTATCATTTTTAATGTCAAGCATATAGAACTCCAGTTTCAGTTCTCTCTTTTTTTAAGATTTTATTTATTTACTTCATGAATGTGAGTACACGGTTGCTGTCTTTAGACACACAAGAAGAGGGCATCAGATCCCATTACAGATGGCTGTGAGCCAGCATGTGGTTGCTGGGAATTGAACTCAGGACCTCTGGAAGAGCAGTCAGTGCTCTTAACCACTGAGCCATCTCTCCAGCCCCAGTTTCAGTTCTCTTAATGGCTGTGTGACCTCTGTGTCTTCTGGTCCATAAAATTGGACAAGTGATCCTTGTTAAAATGATTGACATCCAGTGAGCCAGCATGAGAGTTAAGTGGGAGCGTGGGGACTTGAGGACTTGGCATGCTAGCTCAGGAGGGCCTCCCTCGGTGGTGGCAGGGTGCTCTTTTCAATTTGGATGTTCATGCTGTACCCCACTGGAAGAGGACCCATGGGCTCTTTCATGCCGGGCAGAGGTTTCCCTACTGAACACAGCCTCAGACACTAAGGCGCTCTTAACTTCCTGAGTTTGTTTCTTTATAAATGATCCGTTTTCTAGTAAGACTATCTTGTGTGTCTGCCTTGGGAGACTAGTCATGTGTCTTTAAATACACTGACAGCTGACTCTCTGAGCCTGAGAAGCTATTGGCGACCTCCTCACGGTGGCTTAGTAGTGTCGATGCCACCCAGGTACACAGCCTCTGCTCTGGTTTGTGGTTGTTTTCTACTCAACCTCCACAAGCTATGTGTAGCACAACTTTCTCTCTGTATTACCAAAGGGAAAAAGAGTCTTGTTTCTACCTCAAGTATGAGATCTGCACTCTACATAAGTGTTAGGACAAGAGTTTGACTTTTAGAGTTTCTCTGTGTAGTAGCCCTGGCTGTCCTGGACTCAAATTGTAGACCAGGTTGGCTTCAAAGTCACAGAGATCCGCCTGGTTGCAGTCATTTTTAGTTATGTATAAAATTTGTAAAATTGGACAGACAAGTTCTGTTCTCTTGTCTCTAGAAGGATTCAGTCACTTTTTGCCCTGTCACCACAGACTTGGGAGCAGAATGACAGTGAATGGTCAGAGTGGCCCGCGTAGGTGCTGTCTGCTCGCCCTGTGCCTAGGACCTTTGCTAAGAGAGCGTGTGGGTGGATGAGGGAGGCTTGGCGGTAGAGCTCAGCGGTAGACAAGTTGCCGACCAGGTACAAAGCCCTGGACTTAGCTTGGAAAAGGAACTAGAAGGGACATCTGTTGTGATTAGTCCTGGTGGCTTGCTGGACACAAGAAATTTGACTCTTGGCCCACCTAGTGGCAGGGCCCCTCCCAGAGTTCCTGGCTGAGTTAATACCCAGCTCAGGTTGCTCTGTTGGCTCGTGGCCCAGTGCAGAGTCCACTCAGGGTGCTGCTGTGGCTCAGGCCCCAGTCTGTTCTGCGGACTGTGTGATGACCTAGGGGCCACATCACACCCTTATGTGGCTATGTCAGGGTGCTGCTGTGTGTTCCATCCCTTCTTTCCCTCATACTGCTCTCTGCTGTTGTACTATGATTGGCTCGCGTGTTTCCTTTCCTATTTATGTTTCTTTCACAAGCGGGAGTGCGGTAAGTCTTTGGGGGATGAAGAGAGAGGCCCGCAGGTGCACAACTCACCTAAGTGCTCACCGCACTCCAGTCACTCCAGTCAGCCGCCATGGCTGGGCTGGGTTGTTTTCCAGTTGAAAACATTGTCATCTTTTTACCCTGAGCTTCTGGATTGTCATTTGTCAGATGTTTTGTTTTTCAATTTATTTATTTACTTATTTATTTATTGAGAACTTGATCTTTGTGCTGAACAAGAGTTGGGTAAGGTCAGAAGCAGCCAGAGTGTAAGGTCTGAAAACTGCTGCAGGAAGACCCCAGACTCAGACAGCAGGCAAAGACCAAGCCTTTGCTCTGCAGAGACAGCCAGCGTGCGGGCTCAGCCATTCTTCGAAAGGGCAACCCCAGACAGAGACCCGCAGGCTTTCTCAGAGGGAACTGGGTCAGGGATAGGGGTGCAGGGGGTATGCGCTAGGATTGGGTAATCTAAAAGTTCATTGGTGGGTGCTAGGGGGTCCTGTGTGATGAACGTTTAACCGTAGGATAAGGTGGGCTGCCCAGCACAGATGCCCCATTCTGAGAGAAGGTAGTTCTCCATTTTTGTGGTTATCCCCAGGCTGTTCTTTGGGAGGGGGTTTACAGTCTTGGTCTGGATTTTATGGTCTGTTCCTGGTGCTGGTGCCTTAGGGTCTTTCCTTAAATGGAGACAAATGGGGTTTATGTTGTCCTTTCATAGTAGGAGACAGGCAGGACTTTGGATTTCCGTCTAGTCATGGTGGGAGCCCATGAGACGGTCTTGTGCAGGAAACAGGATGAAGGAAAAGTGTTGCTTCTCTGTACTTGATACCGCTGGCTCTTCCCTTGCAGATTGTCTACGCAGAGAGACCGCTCACGGACAACCACAGGTCACTGGCTTCTTATGGTTTAAAAGATGGCGATGTTGTGATTCTGCGACAGAAGGAGAATGCAGACCCTCGCCCTGCAGTGCAGTTCTCAAGTAAGAGCAACACTCACCATGTTCTCTCTAACACAGGCGTGAGTAGGTAGAGCAGAGGGTTTATGTGTTAGAATCAGACTAACAGTGTAGACATGGCTGCCTGTTGTGTAACCTGGGACAAGTCATTGGACGTCTAAATCAAAGTCTCTTGTGTAGTAAGGTAGGGCTGGCACATGTGAACCCTTAGTCAGGATTAGCTTGTGCTGTCCTCAGTGACGGTTCCATGATGATGTTTGGTTTGTCCCTAGGAAGATCTTGGAGACTTGGGTTAGCCTGTGCTTCCTGACAGACTTACTACAGTATATCTAGTCATCAGCTTCTTGGGCCCATATTTTTTCTGGTCTCCTTACTTGGTTGTGGGGGATGTAATTCACTCTTCTTTACCTCATCAAGAGACAAAGCTCGTTCAAATGATGTCATCAGTTATGCAACTAGCAAGTAAAAACAGCGATTGAAATGGTGCATCCTGTTAGTCCTCTTTTTTTAAAGCTTGCTTTGTTTGGTTTTTGGTTTTTGTTTTTTTTCTTTTCTTTCTTTTTTTTTTTTTTTTGGAGCTGGGGACCGAACCCAGGACCTTGCGCTTGCTAGGCAAGCGCTCTACCACTGAGCTAAATCCCCAACCCCTGTTTTTTGTTTTTTTTACTTATTTATTTACTTACTGTGTTTGAGTTCACTGTCCTCAGACACACCAGAAGAGGGCATCAGGACCTCTGGAAGTGCAGTCAGTGCTTTTAACTGCTGAGCCATCTCTCCAGCCCCTAATCATATATTTTTATAATTTGCTTTTTTTCATTAATTAGTTTATTTTATATGCCGATTGAGGGTTCCCCTCCTTCCCTTCCCCCTCTCCCCATCCCTCCTTCTCTCCCTTTCTCCTCAGGGAAGAGTCGGCCTCCCATGGATGTCAGCTTCAGCATATGGAGTTGCAGTGGGACTAGGTGCACCTCCTACCGAGGCTGGGCAAGGCAGCCCAGTTAGGGGACAGGGAGTCTGAGGCAGACCTGTGCCTGCTGTTAGGGGTACCCACCTGCACTCTCTTATGTGTGTGTAGGGGTGGTTTGTTTGTTTTGTTTTCTGTTTTTTTACTCATTCACTTGGAGTATTTTTAATGATCTGTTTTTGTGTGGATGGACATTTTTACCTCTTGTTCTATGTGCTGTTGTATGCAGTTGCTGTGGAGGCCTGAAGGGTGTCGATGTTCTAGAAGTAAAGTTTATTAATTTTAATTATGTGTGTGTGTGTGTCTGTTTGGACGTTTGTAGACAGGAATGCAGGTGCCCACAGAGATCAGAAGTATCAGAGCCCCATAGAATTGCAACTATAGGTGGTTGTGAGCTTATGTGTACTGGGAAGCATCAGGAGTCATTCTTAACCACTGAGCTACTGCTCCAGATCCCCAGTTTTGTTTTGTTTTGTTTTGAAGACAGGTTTCTATAAGCCAGTTCGGCCTTGGAACTTTCTGTATGACCCAAGATGGCTTTCATCCTCGTCTCCCTGGTGACTAAATTTACAGTCATGCGCCCACACACCCAGCCGCCATGGTGCTCACAGTCTGGAGCCTGAATTTAGATTTAGGAGGTTTCTGTGTCAATAAACTATGCAGGACTTGGTGGGAGTGGGCACACACGTGCTTGATGCCAAAATGGTGTGGAGCTTCCTTTAGTTACTCCTAAAGGGGCCCCCAACTCAGTTCCCAAGCCCTGATGTGGAACTACGTGAGGAAATACACGTACCATCCACTTCCCCTGACATATTTTTGTGAAAATTTTCAAGTAGAATTTAGCTGTCCTGCTTGTAAAGCCTGTGGTAGTGGGCTGACAGGTGTGTTAGCCGATCCACACTGCGGCCTGGAGTGCAGTGCTTCCATTCAGACAGCTCGGCCATCTTCAGGCACTTGCTGCGTTTGTTCTGGATTTTGATCCATCTCTTGGGCTTCTGCTTTTGAAAGGGTAGCCATTTGAGTTTGCCAGTCATTAAAACCAAATATTCCCTGTGTACCTTGTGAGGTGTTGCTTAAGAGCGTGTGCTAGCTTTGTTTTGTTTGTATGTTGGTTTCTGTTTGGTTTTAGTTTGTGTTTTGTTGTTTCTGTATGACCAGCATAGCAGTGGTTGCTGTGAGGGGAGGGAGTTATGTGGAGATCTAGGTTATTGGTAAACCAGCTTTCCAGAGTTACTCTGAAGCGAATGGGCTGTCAAGATGGATGTCAGTAGAGGTGAGTGTCTCCACCTGCAGAGAGCTCCACCCATGTGCTTTTGGCAGTTGGTCAGGCAGCAGCTCCCCAGGGAGCTCAGTTCACTCCCTTTCCACTGTTCAGATGTTCTGTCCTGTGTGGCCATTTCTTTTCTTTTCTTTTTTTTTTTTTTTTTTTTTTTTTTTTTTTTTTTTTTTTTTTTTTGGAGCTGGGGACTGAACCCAGGGCCTTGCACTTGCTAGGCAAGCGCTCTACCACTGAGCTAAATCCCCAACCCCTGTGTGGCCATTTTCAACACAACATACTGACTGCCAACTGGCATCCGACTTAAGATAGTTACTAATTCAACCTACATATGAGGCTGAAACCTTAGACATGATTTCAGAATTCCCTGCGTGTCGTTGAGACAAAGGACTTCGGGATGAGGTTGTCCCCGACTCAGGACAAGGTTGGTTGGTAAGTGAGTTTTAGTGCTGAACATAATGTGGGTTTTTTTAGGGCCATTGTCTTATTCTGCCTCTAGTTTATTTTGGGCTTGTCTTTTTTGGAGACAGCTTGTCTCGTACTCCCAGTCCTTTTGTCTCAGTTACAGGAATAAGCCACCATACCTAGTGTCTTTCTGTATGTAACATTCATTGAGCTCTGTTGTTGAAACCGCATGCCACGATTCACGTGTGTAAAGGCTAAGATTCAGTGGCTGCTGTGTAGCTGTCCTCTGGTCAGTTCATTCATTGCGTGTGCCCTGATGTCACCCACTGTTTCCTTACACCCAGCAAGTTTGCTCCCCGTCTTTCTTTTCATCTGTTCTGGGCATTTCATGGCAGTGGACTCCTGCATTGTGTGGGCTCCTGTGTGAAGACTGAGGTTCTAGAATAGTCTAGAACCTGGGGTAAAAAGAATTCCTACTCTTCAGTTCTTCAATCCTGTAAAAAAAAAATTATGTCCGCTTACTTCCCAGGGCCATGTGTGTCTGGGATGCACAGATAAGCTGTAAATTCAAAGAGATATGAAGACCTTTCTCAGACAGCCTCACACAGTGCTTAGTCATGCAGAATTGACATCAAGTGTTTATGCTATTCACTGATAGATACAGTATTCTTTATCCCAAGTGTCAGGACTTTTCATGAGCCTGTCAGGGGCTAATGACCCCAGATGTAGAGTCTAAAATATGTTTGTATGTCACATGTGTGCCTGGTACCGGTGGAGTTCAGATGAGCATGTCAGAAACACTGGAACTAGAATTAGGTAAGCCACCGTGTTGATGCTGGTAATAGCACCCAGGTCCAAGAGCAAGTGCTCTTAACAACTGAGGCATCCCTCAAGCCATGGGATGGCTCTTAAGAACCAGGGCCTGTACGGTGGCTCAGGGTAAAGGTGGTTCTGTGCATCCTCTCGGCTACTGCTCCAGCACCTTCCTGCATCCATCCCACTGTGCTCCCTGCCTTGACGACAATGGACTAACCTCTGGCACTGCAGGCAAGCCTCAATTAAACGACTTGTGAGAGTCGACTTGGTCTTTTCACAGCAATAGATCAGTGACTAAGACAGGGAGTATGCTCTGGGACACATGCCCACATTTATGTCAGACACATTCACACAGAAACAGGAAATACATTTCTCCAAGATTTTCCGTCTGTCCATCCATCCATCCATCCATTTATCCATTCATTTGTTTTTGAGACACAGTTTCTTTATGTAGCCCTAGCTGTCCTAGAATTCATTATGTGGCGTGGACTGGCCTCAAACTTACAGAGAGCTATCCTGCCTCTGTCTGGTTCCTGAGAGATAAGATTAAAAGCCTGCACCACCATGTGTAGCTCAATAGAACTTTTTTTTCTTTTTGAGGAATCATATCTAGAATTAGGCAATTGCAGTTACTGAGACAATTTTTTGTTCGTTTGGGATATGTATACCCAAAGTGGCCAAAAATTTACTCCTAATCCCCTTGTCTCCGGCTCCTGAGAACCAGGATTACAGATGTCCACTGTCACACATAGTTTATGTAGCACTCCGTGTTGCAGGATATTTGATCACACTGTGAACCCTGAAATTGTGTCATTTACTGAATAAAACATTTCTAGTTGTTGTGTGACTCAGCCGTTAGCACATACTTCTTTAAAAATTTATTTATTTATTTATTATGCGTACACTGTAGCTGTCTTCAGACACACCAGAAGAGGGCATCGGATCCCATTACAGATGGTTGTGAGCCACCATGTGGTTGCTGGGAATTGAACTCAGGTCCTCTGGAAGAACAGTCACTGCTCCTAACCACTGAGCAGTCTCTCCAGCTCCCTAGTTTTAATTTTTTTAAGATTCAAAAAAATGTATGTGAATGCTTTGCCTGTTTTATGTGTTTTGTATGTGTATGTGTGTGCCTGATGCTCATGGAGGTCAGACGAGGTTATGGGATGCTCTTAGAACTGGAGTTACAGGTCATTTTGAGCCATTGTGTGGATGCTGGGAACTGAATCCTGGTCCTCTGCGACAGCAGCCAGTGTCTCGCCAATGTACCCCTCCTCTCTCATAATCTACCCTGTTAGTTCCTCTTGGTGCACCTCTTGGAGGAAGAGCAAGGGATGCGGCACAAGTGTCTGTAGTTATCGCTTGCTGCTGTTCTGTGACGGATGAGTGAGGGCTTTGTTATTTCTGGGCTTGTCCTCATGGCATGCATAACTTGGGTAAATGTGATTGATTGATTGATTGATTGATTGATTGATTGATCTCAACAGACTTACCCCGGATTGACTTCAGTAGCATAGCTGTGCCTGGCACGTCAAACCCCCAACAGCGCCAGCTGCCCAGGACACAGTCTCAGCTCTCGTCTCCTGGGGAGAGAACATCGACTCCTCAGGGTTTAGACAGCCCAGCCCTGCTCCGAGACATGCTGCTGGCCAACCCACATGAGTTGTCCTTGCTGAAGGAGCGCAACCCACCCTTGGCAGAAGCTCTGCTCAGCGGTGATCTTGGTAAGCTCACCCGTGTGCCGGCGTGCTGCCATTGTGCTGCCATTGAGCATGTGCCCAGCTTCTTCAACTCTCTTCATTTTCTGTTTCCGAACATGTGGCTACAGCTTACATAGAGAGGTCAGAGGAAAACCTCGGGAGACGGTCCTTATCTTCCACCTTGTTTTTCAGAGCAGCGTCGCTGCTGTCTGTCAGTGTCCTGCGTATACCAGGCTAGCTGCTGTCTGAGCTTCTGGGAATCCTCTCACTATAGGAGCACTGGCATACAGTGCGACTGCATCATGGTTTTGGGGGTCTGAACTGGTGGATTTTTTATAGTAGGCTGAACAGCACAGAGCACAGCCATAGCAGAGGACAACTCTCCAGAGCTGGCTCTCTCCTGTCCCCTTCTGGGAACAAGAGATTGAATTCAGATAATCAAATTGGTTCACAAGTCCCTCTACCTCCTGAGTGTTGGCATTCAAAGACATGTGCCACCGAATCTGGTTGTTTTGAGTCTTTTTAAAGTGGGGGTTGCATGTATAGACCATGTGGCAACCTCGGGTATCACCCCGAAGAATGTCATCTACCTCCTATTAGGTCACTACCTCTGTCTGTCTCCTCAGCACTGTAATCCAAGTGTACGCTGTCATTTCCAGCAGGTCCTCATGCTTGCAAGTTAAGCACGTCGTCCATTGAAGCCATCTCAGTCAAAAAGTTCACTGTGCTCCTTGCAGTCAGTATCTTGTAATAGGCTAGTGCTGTCCTCTCAATCACTGGTCTGTCTCCTCATTTTCAGATCGTGTGTCTGGGATCGTGGAGCAAAATCATGACACTCTGTTGTGTCAGGGTTTCTTTCAGTTCACCTTTTAGGCACGTCATGTTGGGAAGGTTTAGTCCACAGGACACTACCTTGCTTTCCCTCTTTGCTTTTTTTTTTTCTTTGCTTTTTTTTTTTTGGAGCTGGGGACCAACAGGGCCTTGCGCTTGCTTATTAGGCAAGCGCTCTACCACTGAGCTAAATCCCCAACCCCTTTTTGCTTTTTTTTTAAGACAGTCAATATTAAAGCCCCTGACAGCCTCAAACCTACAGCGATCTTCCTGCCTCCACCTCCTACGTTTTAAAGGTGTGCACAACCACACCCGGCTCCTACTTGGGACCCATCTTCGCACTTCCATCCTGTAGCAATAGCAGCAGGCGTGCTCTGTTACCTTCCTGCATCTTTCCCATCAATACCATGGAGGTGGGCTAGACTGTGATCTATACTTAATTTATCTGGCGTAAGGCACACGGTAGAACAAGGGAGGGAGCCCAGGTGAGAAAGGACTGACACAGTTCTCTGCTTTGTTCCTGGTGGGACAATGAATGTCGTAGGGGAGTAGAGAAGAGGAGGCATCTCTCTGCTGTCTATGCATGGACTTGCCACACCTGGCCATATAGGGACGCCGTTGACTGAGTAGAGACAATGTCATAGAAACGTCTATAATAATAAAGGGGGTGGGCAATAAGAGTTGCTGAGGAGGTGATCTGGGGAGGGTGAGCAAGCAGGTTTGAAGCCAGGTCTGACAGTCCGGGTTCAGCCCTTGGAACCCCATAGGGGAGAAGGAAGGTGCCAACTGCCACAGATCGCCTCTTTTCACCACCACTTGCCAGCTGTGGCCGCACAAGCATCATATGACTACATACACACAAATGTGTGAGAAGAATAACACGAAGCTCACAGCTATGGCACACAGCAGTTAATCCTAGCACTAAGGAAGCTGGGGCAGACGCTTGAGATCAGTTAAGGAATGGAGACACAGTCTTGTCTTCTGACTTTTAAGCTAAGAGAGTACAAGGCTGTGCCTGTAAAGGTTTTGTTCATGTATACATCTAAAATAAAAGGTTTTTGTTGTTTTTTCAGAGTTGAGTTTCTCTGTGTCGCCCTAGCTGTCCTGGAACCTGCTTTGTAAACCAGGTTGGCCTTGAACTCAGATCTGTCTGTCTCTGCATCCCAAGTGCTAGGATTAAGGTCAGGTGCCACCAGTGCTCAGCTGAAATAAAAGCCTTTTTAAAATTATGGAGTAAAAGAAGAAAGTGTAGAGCTAAAAATGTCCCTCCCCAATATTTTTGTAGAAAAATTCTCTAGGGTCCTGGTGGAGCAGCAGCAGGACCGAGCCCGGAGAGAACAAGAACGCATTCGTCTGTTTTCTGCTGACCCCTTTGATCTTGAAGCTCAGGCAAAGATAGAAGAAGATATAAGGTAAGATCATCAATCTAATGAGGAAGCTCACATCCGGGTCATCGGGCTTTAGCTGGATGTCTGCTTGAAGTAGCTCCCCTGTCACCAAGTTGAGATAATAACCTCAATCTTTTCAGGTAACTCTCTGCTTCATTGGCCTCTCACTTTGATTCAGTATTTCAGAAATACTTAATGGCTTCCTACTCTCAGGTTTTGTGAACTCTTCTGATCAGCAGACAAAACAGCCTGTCCTAGGCCGGATGGAGAAGAAGCTCCATCTGCTGAAGTCAGTAGGCTGGCTGTGACAGCTGGTTTCAATCCTGATTAAACCAGAGCTCGAAGGTGGTTGGATTAGGGAGCTCTGCACAGGTGGTGTCTGGTAGTCCAGAGTCTGTCTGTCTTTCTGCTCTCCTTTGCTGGCTGAGCTGGTTCATAAGCTCTTTGATTGGCCCGTTTCCAACTCTGAGCCTCTGTGCAGTGAGAAGCACTCTGTATTAGAGGCATGCAGTGCACTTTCAAAACTGCAGATGCTTGAGTCTTCTCTCTAGTCTGTGAGTCAGGATCTTCCAGAGTGGAGCCCAGGCGAGCGCAGTGCTGCTGACGGCAGGGCTGGCTGCATCTCTAGTCATAAGCAAGATGCTGTCTGAGTAAAATGGCGTCTGTCCCCAACCCCGTTCAGGTGTAGTTGCTGAATGTAAGACCCTGTAGCTAACAGGAGCAATTCCTCTATTTATGCCGAGTAGGGCGGGGCTTTATCTGTAGTTACCTAATTCCCTTGCTTCATTATACTCAGTGGCTCTCCCCACCCTTTTTGCTTCACTTGGGAAACTTAATCATTCATGCTTGCTAGACTAGTCCTTCATTACCAGGCTGCACCTCCGACCGACCATCTGACTGTACTCAAAATTGAAGAAACACAGACTGTATTCTAGAATTAATTGAAAGCCCTAAGCTGTTTGCTCATGTCTGATGGTTAAATGCTGTTACTTGCATCAGATATTGGTGTCCCCCACCCCCACCCCTCTTTCTTACATAGTTAGGCAGGTGTTCTGTCGCTGAGTCACAGCCTCAGCTCTGCGGTTACATTTTATTTTGAGACAGAATCTCACTAAGATGTTGAGCTAACCTCAATTTCTTGCTTTGGCCTCCACACTAGCTGGGTCTGCAAACCCTACCTAATTAGACACTTTTGACTGTCTGTAGACATAGCTAGCTGAGACTGTCCAGAGAAATACATAATTTATGTCAGAGTGCAGCTGTAAGGGAGCCTGCCATTGGTTTGAACACAGTTGCATTCATCCTGGGAAGGGGGGTGGGGAGGCAGCATAGACAAGCTCTGGAAGTGGAGTGTAGCATGTCCAAGCAGGCTGCTTCCTACAGGGGTGCTGTAAAGGCAGCTGGGAAATGTGAGGAAAGCAGATGGCCAGATTACTCGATACCCACAGCTTGCCAGACACTGCTCTATCTGGGGCTGCCTTGAAGCTTTCTTTGGTTGGTCGGTTGGTTCATTGGATTTGTTCTTTTGAAACAGGGTCTCACTATGTAGCTCTGGTTAGCTTTGAACTTAGAGATCCACCTACCTCTGTGTGTGCCACCATGAGTGGTAAATGTTTATTTTAATTTTATTGGAGTATTTGTGTCTGTGCCACATCAGTGTTGGTAGCCTGCTGGATTACCTGGAGCTGTGATCTGCCTGGCGTGGATGCTGGGAACCAAACTCAGGTCCTCTGGGAAACCGTAACCACCAAGACCAGCCCACCAAGACAGCAAGTCATCTTTCCAACCCAAGAAATGTAGTTACATCTATCTAGAGTTAGAACATTTTCATTATATTTATTTGCTGTGAGTGCAGTGACATATATGTGTGACTGTCAGAGACAACTTGCTGGAGTTAAATCTCTGCTTTTTCCTTGTGGAACCTGGGGACAGAGCTCAGGTTTTAGACTTATAGGCATGTGCCTTTCTGTACTGAGCTATATCATAGGCCCATTACCCTTAAACAAGTGGTTCTCATGTGAGTCAAGACCCCTTTCAGGGAAGGGGCATTGGATGACGCCCCTTTCACAGGAATCGCATATTTACATTATGATTCATAATGGTAGCAAAATTGCATTATGAAATATCAACAGTTTTTTTTTTTTTTTTTTTTTGGTTCATGGCAAAATTGCAGGTGGCGCTCTACCACTGAAATATCAACAGTTTTATGGTTGAGGGGTCACCACATGTGAGGAACTTCATTGGGAAGGTTGAAACCACTCTCTTAAACTCTGTCCAGCTGCCTCTGCCTCTCAAGGGTTGAGATTACGAGGGGCACCATCCAGTGGTGCATTGTTTAAAAGAAAATATTAGGGGGTTGGGGATTTAGCTCAGCGGTAGAGCGCTTGCCTAGGAAGCGCAAGGCCCTGGGTTCGGTCCCCAGCTCCGAAAAAAAAGAACCAAAAAAAAAGAAAAAAGAAAATATTAGCTGTGAGTTCTGGCACATTCCTTTAATTCCAGAACACAGAAGGTAGAGGCAGGCAGGTCTCATGAGTTTGAGGCTAGCATGATATTCAGAGCAAATTCTGGGATAGCCAGAGCTACACCGAGAAACCCTGTCTCAAAAAACTCCAAACCAAAACAGCAACAAAACAAAAAGAATCCAGAAATAAAAGAGCATCCTTGCAGGGCATGGTGTCATTTATTATATAATCCCAACACTGGAGAGGCTGAGATGAGAGGGTTACAAGTTCAAGTCCAGCCTGGGCTGTATAGTAAGAACCTGTCTCAAGTAGTAGTCATCAAATTTCAATGTTTGGTAACATACAAAGAGCTGTGGCCTTGCTTTCTAAGGGTTTTTCCATTTCTGAGCTTTTAAATGAGCATACTTGTTTTACTTGAGGATGATTTTTATGCTGCCTTAGGTCCTCTCCAGACCTGTGTCTCATTGTCTACTGCTGAGTCACCTGTTCACCTATCGGGAGCATAGAACCAGTTTCCATTCTGTGACTGCTGTTCTAGTTAGGGCAGAGCCCATTTACAAATGTGTTCATGGTGTTCTTTCCTGGAAACTGAGCTTTCAATGTCCTGCTCTGGCTTGTCACAGGCAGCAGAACATCGAGGAGAACATGACCATAGCTATGGAGGAGGCCCCGGAGAGCTTTGGGCAGGTCGCCATGCTCTACATCAACTGCAGAGTGAACGGGCATCCTGTGAAAGCCTTCGTTGACTCAGGTGACAACGGCGGGGGAGGAGAGGCCAGTGGGGCCAGTGGCTTAGACATGGCGGTCCTGTGCTGTGTTTGTCTGGGGCTGCAAGTTCTTCTCATTTTTCACTCTGTGTTGGTGACAGAGTGCTTTCCTCGGTCATTTCTTATGCCCAGGTTTGTATTTAGTATCTCTGTGTTCTACTGTAAGTGGTGGTCAGGGGGTTTCCAGGTTCTTGGCCACTTAACCAAAGAACTGAGAATAGAGACTTAAACGGAAGGAAGCACTGTTGTGGTTGTGATTGGGTTGGGTGGGAGAGTGGTGGACGGGTGGATAGGAGGTAGCTCAGTGGTTTAGAGTGAGTACTGCTCTGAGAGAGGCTATGGGTTCAGTTCCCGGCACCCACATCACACAGCTGACACCTCTTAATGCCAGCTCCAGGGGATATGACACCCTCTTCTGGCTTCTGTGTGCACCTACACTCACTTACATTGCATCCCCCTCCCCTACATAAAATGTAATTAAAAAATAAGATCTTTAAAATAATAAAGTAGAACAGTTGCCAGGAGCCAATGAGGAAGAGTCTGAATTCAGGTATTGTTGGAGGCCGCTGTGTGAGAGGCCCAAGAGAAGGAAGGGTGGCTCACTAAGGGGCGGTCTGAGTGCTTCTCTGTTCTGTTGATAAATTATGTTACGCTCTTAACGTTATCACGAGATGATAAATTATGTGTGTTAATGACGCACAACTGTCTGACTTTAGTGTCAGGGGATTCGATGCTCTCGTCTGGCCTTGGTGGGCAGCAGGCTCACATGTGCTGCACAGACACACATGTAAGCAAAACACCAACATTGAGAGAGCTGGCAAGGAGGTGGGGTTTGCTGCTCGAGCTTCAGGGGCCCCATGGCTAACTGGACCCTATTTTCAAACTTTATTTATTTCTTATGTCTTGCCTACAAGTCTGTCTATGCCCACAGAGGCCAGACAGGGCATCAGACTCCTGGAGCTGGAGTCACAGCAGTGGTGAGCCACGGTGTGAGCGCTGGGAGTCACGCCTGCACTCCACAGCAACAAGTGCCCAGCTTCTGAGCCCCCACGTCTGCGTCAGTGTCTGTCTGTCTGTATGTTTGTTTTTTAGGATTTACTTTGTGTAACTAAGAGCTCTATTTGATTGTGCGCCTGCACAGCAGAAGAGGGCATCAGATCCCATTACAGATGGCTGTGAGCCACCATGGGGTGCTCAGAGTTGAACTCAGGTCCTCTGGAACAGCAGCCTGTGCTCTTAACCTCTGAGCCACCTCTCCAGCCCCAACTCTGCTTTTTAAATCCTTCATTGTGAGTGCTTTAGGGAATGTGACTGAGAGTCATCATGCTCACCATTCTGGCCATCTCTTTGAGGCCAAAGCAGCCCGAGTTGCTGGAGTGGCTGGGTGATGAGAGGCTGACATTACAGTCTCAAGACAAACTGAACGTGTGTGAACTCTAGGGAGTGTCACACTTGGTACATATGGTTTGTGTCTTGAGGCTATGACATTTTCAGAAGTAAATGTGCTCATTAGTCTGTTTAAATAATGTCTACCAAGGGGCTAGAGATGAATGACTCAGTGGTTAAGAGCACTTACTTGCCGCTGGTCTAGAGAACCAGAGTTAGGTTCCCAAGACCCATGGTAAGCAGTAAGCAGCTCACGGCCTTCTGTAACTTTAGCTGCAATGTCCTCTTCTGGCTTCTTCAGATGCCTGAATGTACATACATACATACATACATACATACATACATACATACATGCATACATACATGCATGCATACATACGTACATGTAAAAATAAGTCTTTTTTTAAAGTTGTTTATTTAGTGTTGGGTAGCCTTGGGCTGAGTGCTTAATGGTAAATCTTGGGAGCTTCAGGTTGTAAATGTGAGAGACAGACAGACTGTTCTGACTGGACACCAAGCAGTGTGCTCAGTGCATCTTACTGCATTATGTTTAACCTCAGACCATCACGTGCCATGGTGTGTTCCTGTTTTATGACTGAGGACAGGAAGGCCTAGAGAAATCGAGTCTTTGTTGCAGGCATACTGTTGGTGAATACAGGACTTTGGATTCAGCCTCAGCTATGCGTGATGCTAAAGAATCCTTAGTCCCCGAAGAAAGGTGCTGCACTTTGTGTGGCTGTGGTGGGTGTAGAGATTACTTTCTAAGGGCTGAGTTACATTTCCAGAAGTGACCGTTAGACTGCTCCACAGGCAGAATATGCAGGGCGTTGAGCTAAGTCATCTTTTCCCAGGTTAATTTGTAGAGACTAGGAGAACAAAATTGCCTTCCAGATTGCCTAGACTCTGGGACTTTTGAATCTTAGTTTCCTCATAGGAGTTTTGCCTGCGTGCGTGCATGCATGCCTGCGTGCGTGCATGCATGCATGTTGGTCAGGGTGGAACCCAGGGCTAAGCAGACACCACCACCATTGTGTGATATGTTAGTCACTCCTTTTTCATGCCTAATATCTACCATTGCCCATAAGGTGCTGGTGCTTATTGCCCACAATGTACAGTGAATTCAGGCAACAGGATTGGTTAGCAAGTCTCAAGCTGGGCCTAAGCCCAGACGAAACTCCCAGATGATAAGAGCAAGGAAGGGTCTTTTCTGGAGGCCAGAAGGAATAGGTACATCATCCCCACCTGGAAATGCTATCTAGATGGATGAAACTGTAAGAGTAGAATGCGAGTGGGCAGATGCCTTGGTAGAGAGGGCCAGCGTTTGATCCAGTACTCTGTAAATTAAGCACGATGGCACAGACCTTAATCCCAGTACTGGAAAGTAGAGGCAGGAGAATCATAAATTTAAGGTCATCCACATGCTTCAGTGAGTTTGAAACTAGCCTGGGCTCTGAGACCCTGTCTGAAGAGATGAGGAATGTAACGGTGAAGATGAGCAGGATACAGTGGGCCTCATACTGGGGCACTGGGGCCTGACACGGTCTTATACAGAGAGGGAGCCTTCGAAGGTTATAGGGCAGGTAAAGAAATGATTTGGAGGTCATGGTGTGGGGTTACTGCAGGCAGACAGAGGAAGAGCTGAACTATTTCAGTAACTTCGAGTGGCAAACTTGCTTTAAATTACACATACATGGTACAGATTCAGAGCCAGAGAGGAATCCACATAGGAGGGGAAAGGGGTGCAAGCCTCCAACAGCTGTGGTGAGAAGGAAGGTCAGACATTACAGAGACAGCTTAAGGAAAGAGTGAAGACAGCAGAAGTCAACACTGAACTGTGCCCAGCACAGTTACAGAGTGGTGAGAAGTGAGGTGGGAGGAGACAGCTTCCAAGGGAGGGGCTGGGCAGACAGAGATTTCAGTATGGCCAGGTACAGCTGAGTACACACACCCCGACAGGACGTGCTCTCAAGGCTAGGGGCGGCCTAGCTGGTAGCGTGCTTGTCTAGCATGCACAAAGCCCCCAGTCTGATACCCAGTACCGCATAAATAGGGGCTTAATGGAGCCTGTTTGTAGTCTCAGCACCCGAGGAGGTAGAAACGAGAATCTGGAGCTATAGAGTGAGTTTTATTTAGGCTTGAGCTGCAGTAAGACCTTGTGCCAAAAAGAAACTGTTCTACCTGCCCTCAGCTTTCAAAAGAAGAGGACTCATTTCTACATTCATTTCTCATTTGGGGGAATAGTAAAGGACATTGGGTTTTGTTTTTATTCCTTTTTACGTGGGGGTGGTGTTTGTTTGACACAGGTCTCATGTAGCTGTATGGCCTAGAGCTGGGTCGCTAGCTGTATAGAATACGCTGGCCTCAAACTCAGAAATCTTCCTGCCTCTGTCTCCTGAGAGCTGGGATTAAAGGTGTGCGCCATCATGACCAGCTTTTTCTAAAGTGGTTCTGGTCCTTGTCCATGTTGGGTTAGGTAAGTGGTCTGCCCCTGAGCTGTAGTATCCCAGCACAAGGTTGCCTCCAGAGAAGCTTGTTTTCTGTTGGTGAAGTTGTTAAGTCTCCTTCAGTTACTCGATAAACAATATACTCATTTCTCTCAGTCAGATTTCTGTACTTTGTTAGATTCTGGTGTGGAAACTAAAAGGGGTTTTAAGTGTCTGGGGTGTAGATGCACATCTGTAATCTAGAACATGAGGATGGATACAGGAGGGACAGCAGGAGCTTTGCAAAGTACACAAAGGAAAGGCTAGGCAGGATGGTGTTACGTGGCTTATGTTGACGCTCTGGTGTTTTTCTCTCCCTCCAGGTGCCCAGATGACTATCATGAGCCAGGCCTGTGCAGAAAGGTGTAACATTATGAGACTGGTGGACCGTCGGTGGGCTGGCATTGCCAAAGGAGTGGGCACGCAGAAGATTATTGGAAGGGTGCATCTAGGTGAGTGAAGGCGGGCAGGTCGCTGCTATTTTAAGTAGGGTTTGTCTAGGTTAGTAAGTTTCAAAGTCCTTTCCCAGTACCTCTGGTTGACGTGGCATGGCATGGCATGTACGTGAGAGCAGGTGGGTGTGTGTCTTTGCACACACCTGCTCCTGTGCAGGTCAGAGCACAGTGCTGGGAGGTGGTGCTCGCCCTTTCACAAGGCCCTGGACTGGATTTCAGCTGGAGTTTTGTGGCAGCAGCTTACGTGCTGAGGCACTTGCTGACTCTGGAGTGTGACTTCCTTCCCTCTAGCTCGGTTGGTCAAAGGTCATTTTCCTCACAGTGTTAGGCACTGCATTTTGATCTCCCTGTGGTCATCTAGCTGTGGGCATGCTTAGTGTTCTTGGGCTATGTGTCCCCCTCTCCTCTCAGCTCTCTTAGCACATGCTCAGCACACTCCACAATAGGCTGTAGTCAGCCCTTGATGTACTCCAACATGATTCTGTCAAAATGTTCTCCTGTGCTAGGTTTGTCTTCCACATTTGTGTGTGTGTGTGTGTGTGTGTGTGTGTCTCAAGTAGAGGGGGGCAAGATATTCTGGTGGATCCTCAGAATGGACATTCTCTAGAAATAAAAGACTTTTCTAGAAGCACTGATAACAGATATGTTTCATAGTGATTCTAGAGCCCTTCAAGTAGACTGTAAGACATAGCAAGAATGGTTCCCAGCATGCAGACCATATGTGTTGCAGGGACTTAACTTAAAATGCTAGGCCTACTTAAGATGTGAGGGAGGGTGTGTGTGTGGGGGGGTGTCCTTGCTATTTCTGTGAAGATTTGTTAAATTTTATGTGTACTGTTTTGGTTTTTTCTTTTTGTTTTAACTATTTGTATCTGATACCTTTGGAGTTCAGAAGAGGACATCAGATCCTGTGGAGTTAGAATTTTGGGTGGTTGCGATTTGCTGTGTATGTGCTAGGATCTAATCTGGGTCCTCTGAAAGAGCAACAAATGTTTAAAAGCTGGACACCCACCAGGTCTCAGTTAATTGCCTTTTCTAGCTGTCATCACCAAGCAGGTATTTACATTCTCTGGAAATGAAAATGGAGATCTTAGAGCAAGAGAGAAGTCTGAGGTATCCTGGGATAGCTGCATATCTGTGTACAGAGAGGGATTGGAAGTCAGACCAGCCTCCCAGCACACACATGAATTGTCCGGATTACAGCCCAAGTGTGGGTGGAGGGTGGGTGATGTGGCAAAGCACTTGCTGTGCACGTTTGAGAATACACAGGAGATCTCAGGCTGGTGAGCCCTGTCTCACAGACTACAGGAGAGAGCAGTAGAGGAAAAGACACTTAGTGCCACCCTCCAGCTCCACACACCTGCCCACACCTGCACCTGCGCAGGTGCACACGGCACTTGCGCTGCTCTGAGGCAGAAGTACTCAGCTGGACACAGTGTCACACGCGCCTGTAAGCTGAGCAGGGCAGGGGAGGCTAGACATTGAGGAGCTCACGGATGGACTGCATGAGAAATACTCAAAAGCATTTGAACTAGAATAGAAGATGACAAGGAAAACTGAAAAAGGTGAAAATGGAAAGATTGAAATTTGCTTCTGTTTTCTCTTTCTTTCTGTCTCTTCTTTCTTTGCTTTTTCTTTCTTTCTTTTTTTTTTTTTTGAGACAGGATTTTTTTTTTTAAGATTTATTTATTTAATGAGTATTAGTACACTGTAGCTGTCTTCAGACACACCAAAAGAGGGCATGGATCTCATTACAGATGGTTGTGAGCCACTATGTGGTTGCTGGGAATTGAACTTAGGACCTCCGGAAGAATAGTCAGTGCTCCTAACCTCTGAGCCATCTCTCCAGCCAGGATTGTTTTTGTTTTTTTAATATTTTTTTTTAGTAGCTCTGAACCTTGTTATATAAATCAGGCTGACCTTGAACTCAGCTACATGATACCTAACAAAACTAAGTTTGCCTTGAGAGCTGGACCTGGTGCCTCACACCTTGGTTTCAGCGCTGAGGAGACAGAGGCAGGGGAATCTCAGAGTTAGAGGCCAGCCTACAGAGCAGGGGCCAGGGCAGCCAGGACTACACAGAAAAAACCCTGTCTTTGGGAAAAATGTTTGCCTTGAAAGCATGTGGTTGTATATATCTAAGTTCCAGTACTCAAAAAGACAAATGATACTTTACAAGAACAACGTAATGTTGGCTAGGAGTCTGTACCATTCTGAATACTAGCAGTCTGCATATATTAACGGTTGAACCAGAGACTGAGATAGTTGGGAGACAGACAGGTGAAACGAATATAGGAAGCATAACACTGTGGCTTTCCTTTTTAAAGATTTATTTGTACTCATGGGTGTATGTCTGTAAGTGTATACCATGTGTATGCACGTGAGACCTGAGGACTGATCAAGGCCTTCAGAAGAGCACAAGTGCTCTCTTTTTTTTTTTTTTTTAAAGTTCTTTTCTTTTTTTTTTTTTTTTTTTAATTTATTTATTTAATGTATGTGAGTACACTGTCTTCAGACACACCAGAAGAGGGCATCAGATCTCATTACAGATGGTTGTGAGCCACCATGTGGTTGCTGGGATTTGAACTCAGGACCTCTGGAAGAGCGGTCAGTGCTCTTAACCGCTGAGCCATCTCTCCAGCCCGTGCTCTCTTTTTTTTAAGGTTTATTTATTCATCTGTTTTATGTTTATGAATGTTCTGTCTTTATGCATATCAGAAGAGGGCATCAGATCTCATTACAGATGGCTGTGAGCCACCGTGTGGCTGCTGGGAATTGAACTCAGGACCTCTGGAAGAACAGTCAGTGCTCTTAACCATTGAGCTCCCTCATTATACTTTGGTTTTCTATTTCTTCATTTGAGAACTAAGCACATAGTTGTTTAATATATTTTATATTGAGTACATAGTCACACTATCTTTTGCTTAATAGTAGCAAAGTAATTTTTTAAAAAATTAGATGTTTATGGATGTTTTCTTGTATTTAAGGCTGTACCACATGTGTGCCTGATGCCTATGGAAGCCAGAAGAGAGCATGGGTCCCTTAGACCTGAACCTATAGGTGCTTTTGAGTCATCCTATTAATGCTGGGTATTGAACCTGAGCCCTCTGATAAACCTCCCCCGCCCCTAATAAACTAATTTTTAATCTGAGAAGTAGATCACAAGGAAACCAGACCGATTTGATAAGTAGAAACTTGATTCTATCAGGCACTTTTTGGCATGGAAATTCACTTTAAGGTTTACTATGCTGGTTCTACAACTTTTAGGAAACTTATGCAAAATGTGTGTGCAAGTATACTCATAATTACCCTCTAGACCTGTTTTGTTGTTCTGTTGTGTAGCTCTGGCTGTCCTGGGACTCACTCAGTAGACTAGGCTGGCCCCTGTAGATCCACCCACCTCTGCTTCCTGAGCCCCGGGATCAAAGGCATGCACCACTGCCACTGCCATAGCCGCCGCCGCCACCCAGCCCAGGAGACTTTTTATAAGTATATAAAAAGTAATTGGTAACTACTAGAGAATTAAATTCATTGCTACCATTTTCTTAATCCTCACAGTGTTGACTCTTCTCACTCGCTGAGTGTGGGTCCTGATGGTGGTCACAACATAGTTCTGTCCTGTCCCTTCATTTACTTTGCAGCCTGTCTGATTGCTATGCCTTCGAGGGTTAACTGAGTCCCAGAAGCCCAGGCACAGCTTGCCCTGGGCTGGTGAAGCCAGCATCAGTAATATCTTTTCTTTGTGCTTTAGCTCAGGTTCAGATTGAAGGCGATTTTCTGGCATGTTCCTTCTCGATTCTGGAAGAACAGCCTATGGACATGCTTCTGGGACTGGACATGCTTAAACGGCATCAGGTAATTAAGAGCTTTTGTATGTGTCTGTGTACATACATGGACACACATGTGCATGGAGGCTAGAGGTTGACAACAGGTGTCCTCCTCAGTCTCTACTTGTTTCAGAGAGTGTCTCCGTGAACCCAGAGTTCACTAGTTTGGCAATACTGGCTGGGCAGCAACTCCAGGGCCCCTCCTGTGTCTACCCCATCCCCACCCCCAGTTGGGTGTGGTGGTGTGTGCATTAATCCTAGCACTTGAACAGAGAGGTGTCAGGTATCTGTGAGGCCAACCAGAGTCATAGTGTGACCCTGCCTCAAAACAGCACAAGGTGGGCTTTGGAGGTGCATGCCTTTAATTCCAGCAGTTGGGAAGGAGAGGCAGAAAGATCTCTTGAGTTTGAGGGCAGCCTGATCTCCACAGTGAGTTCTAGGACAGTCAGGGCTACACAGAGAAACCCTCTCTGGAAAACAAATAAACAAAAAGACAACAGCACAAATCTCTCTGTAAAACCTCTAGGGGTAAGTTAAGTCTTGTCTGTCTTGACATAATTAGCAGTTTTATTACTTGTTTTAATCTTTAAAGAATCGGATTTATTTTTATGTGTGTTTTGTTGGTACTACAAGCATGCCCGGTGCTCCTGAAGGTAAAGAGAGAGAGGTTCAGATGGGTAGGAGCCACCACAGAGCCACCACAGAGGTGCTGGAGATAGAAGATCCGCTGCGAGAACAAGTGCTCCTTTTTGTTCTCTTATGGAAAATAGGTTTTTCTTCACATAACATACATATCCTGATTATGGTTCCCCTTTCTCCACTCCTCCCATCACAAAGCAGACGGGCTTCCAATGGATTGTGACTTGATAAGACAAAACCGGAATGGAGAAAGCACAGGCACAAGGGACAGAGGTCCCAGGGATCCTGTAAAACCACCACTCGGTCCTGTGCTTGTCTCTGTGAGTTCCTGCGAGCTGTGACCATGGTGACACAGAGGGCCTTGTTCCTTGCTGTCCTCATCCCCTGTGGCTCTCCCACTCCATTTGTCTCCTCTTTCTCAGGGTTCCTGACACTGAGGGAAGAACGGAGACATCCTTTCCCAGAGCTGAGCACAAGGGCTTAGCTGCTCAGCCAGCTCTCAAGCCCCAGCACTTCTACCAAGTTGTAATTTTAAGATTCTGATTGAAAATCAGGAGGGTTTTTTTTAATTACTGTAGTCATCCCTTTCTTAGATGTTGATTAAACAGTAGCTAGAGGGAGCCCTGAGGTTGAAAGGCTGAAAAATGAAAATGCTTTGTTCACACAGGGAAAATTTCCTGATAGGACATTAATTTGTGATGATACTTGTGTTCCTCATCTAGACGTGAAATCTACCATGCTCGTAGCAGAGCGCTAGGTAGAGCCTGCTGAGCAGTGACAGACACTGAGTCTAGCCTGAGTCCCATGGAGGGGTTATGTACAGTCAGGACCTTCATGCCCTGTGCTCGGGTGAGTCAGGAGCGCTTGCCCGGTGTATGGAAGGTCCTGGATTCAGGCCCCGAAAAACAAAAAGCCTTGAAAAACATTGTGTATTGTATTGATTTAGCATTGTAGCTAGAAGGAGTGAGTATGTTTGTATAAATGAAGCCTGGGTTATTAATTTGTCTGTGTCATGCTGTCGTTTAGCATGTACTGGTATATTCTAACTTTACAGACATAAATTATAGGCACAGTCAATTTCAGATCTCACGTAGAAATAAAACACACAGGAAGGAGTACTAGAAATATGAAGTAAAGTGGCTTTGTAATCCCACCACTTGGGGGCCTCAGGCAGATGGATCAGGAGGTTAAGGATGGTCTGGACTCTAGACCCTATCTCAGAAGCAAAGAGGGCCTGGGGGGGTAACTGCACAGGTAAAGCACTACTGACTGCAGTGGCCATTCTACTGCGATCCAGCCTCGGTCCGGGAGCCCTGGATGGCTCTGGTGGCGTCTCCACTCTTAGCTCTCCTCGACCAAGGTTCAAAATGAGCCTCGTTCTCTGAAATCGGAACAGGTCTAGGGGGATGTAGTAGCCCACACCTGGAGACAGGCGGGAGGAGGACAGGTCCAAGGCTGTCTTGGGTTACAAATCGAGCTGGTGGCCATCCTGGATTACATAAAAGACTTTGTGCCAGAAGTATAAAAGTGGTGTTTTCAGTGTATGGTAAGGTTATGTCTTTATTTTCTTTTCTTTTTTTTTTTTTTTTGGTTCTTTTTTTTTTTTCGGGGCTGGGGGCAAAACCCAGGGCCTTGCCTTTCCTAACCAGGGGCTTAACCACTGAGCTAAATCCCCAACCCCATGTCTTTATTTTCTAACCGTCTCTTCTCCCAGTGTTCTTTATTGACTGAGTGTGGAGCCAAGAGTTTGGTTCCCTATAGGCTGCTTCATCCACTGCTGTCCTTTGCTTTTCTCTTCTGCAGTGTTCTATTGACTTGAAGAAAAATGTCCTGGTGATTGGCACCACAGGCTCACAGACCACCTTCCTTCCTGAGGGGGAGTTACCAGAGTGTGCTCGCTTGGCATATGGAACTGGGCGAGAGGACATACGGCCAGAGGAAATTGCAGACCAAGAATTAGCAGAAGCCATTCAAAAATCAGCTGAGGATGCAGGTATTAGGATTGACCATTTGAGTAGAGCTGTGTTGTTAGTGAGGGAAAGGCCTTTCTCGTGTGTGTATATGCAGCTTCACTGGTCGGCAGAAGATGCGTTCACTGTTAGCTCCTCCACCATCTCTCAGTACCAGTACCACCAGACAGGACGTGCAGCTCCATAGTGGAACTTGTTAACACACATGAAGGAAGCACTGGGCTCAGTACCACACAGACCGGGTGTGGTGGTGCACACCTAGAATTCTAGCATTTGGGAGGAAATAATCAAAATAATCACTGTCCCAAAAAGGAGGAGAGAGTGTGGGCAGGCCTTCTCATTCCATGGCTCAGCAGGTGAAGGAAGGCACTTGCCACAGAAGCCTAGAAACCAGAGCCCATTTAAAAGTGGAAGGACAGCCCCGACTCCACAGTTACCCACTAACCTAGGCGTGCCCACACATACATACCATCATAGTAAAAATACCATCATGGGCTGGAGAGATGGCTCAGTGGTTAGAGCACTGACTACTCAGAGGTCCTGAGTTCAGTTCCCAGCAACCACATGGTGGCTCACAACCATCTGTAACGGGATTGGATGCCCTCTCCTGGTGTGCATGAAGACAGCTATAGTCAGTGTACTTATATATAATAGATAAATAAATATTTTGTTAAAAAATCATAAAAACTTTGAAGGACTCGTATTTGAACAGATCAAGAAAAAAAGGTAGAGTGGGACATATGTGTAAAGCATCATCTGAGACCGAAACAAAAGAATTCCAGGCTCAGATCCAGCCTAGGCTGTGCGTGGAGGTCCAGGCTGATGTGGACTGTGCAGACACACCCTGTCCAGAAGGAAGCCCCACAGTCAAGAGGCGCAGTGGACCTATGGCTTCAGGCTGGGCTTGTCTACTTAGTAATTCCAGGGCACTGGGGCTACACAGTGAGACTACCTTGTTTCTGAAAAACAAAACAAGAGGAAGAAGAGCCCAGTGCTGTGCTCAGGATTAGGGTGTTGCTTACGTAGACGCCTCTAAAACGTCATGTTTTGTCCATAAAGAAAAACTACAGTAAGCACACATGCTCAAGACCAGCAATATTTCCCAGAAAGTATGTTTCATTTTCCCAGCCTCTTTCTTTTTTTTCTTTTTTTTTTTTCTTTTTTTTTTGGTTCTTTTTTTCGGAGCTGGGGACCGAACCCAGGGCCTTGCGCTTCCTAGGCAAGCGCTCTACCACTGAGCTAAATCCCCAACCCCCAGCCTCTTTCTTGATTTTGATGGAAGGTATTATCACTGGGACTCCATAGTAAAAATGTTCACGGAAGTGCTGCCCACAGAGAAGAACCAGTGGTGAGGGTAATTTTGCATTAATCAAGTATAATACTTGTGTTCCCTGAGGTAGGGGACCTCTGAAAGCAGGCTCCTTAACACGTAAGTCTGAAGACAGAACAGAGGCTTCTGAGATAAATGAGTCAAGACAGCTTTGCTGAAACCCCCTATCTGTTGCAGAACAGTGACTCCGGGGTGTATTTTGAAAAAACTTCTTAACTCTTAGGTGAGGTCTCGGGAAGCCTTGGGCTAGGGTTGTTCATCAATGGGACAGCCTCGCTTTGCTTTCTGGTAAAGTGGCTTAGAGTACAAACTCTTGGGATAGCTTTCTCCTCAAGACAAAGATAATATAATTGAATAACAAACTACAAGGTTTTGTCCCATTTCCTGGAGAACCCACAGTGTGTCACCCTGACCCTCTGGAGTGGGAGCGAGTGGCTGGTGGAGCCTTGCACCAGCTGGTCATGGTGCACTTTGTGTAATCTGGAGTTTTGGTTGCAACTGAGGTATATTTTAAAAAGGAGAGTTTGAATTAGCAGCAATCATTTTAATCTTCTCGAAAGGTCAGCTCGAGTGAGCACATTTCTTAACCTGTGCTCAGTGATTTGGCAATTTAACAGGAGCGCTGAGATTATTTCCCCCACTCCCAAGCTGCCATGATGGCAGCAGTGTTACTAACCCAGTAACGGCTTCCCTCCTGCCGCACACACGGCGTGGATGAAGTGCGCGGTCAGCGAAGCAGAGTCAGCAAATGGAGCGGCCAGGTTTCCCATGCAGCCTTTGCTATTGCTATGTGGGACTACGCTGATCCTGCAGGGTTTTAACAGTCTAATGGTTCTGCACTAGTGGTAGTTATTTGAGAACTGACTGCTTGGGATCATGAAAATTATATAATTCTGGATATAATATGAAAGTATTTTCAAAAAATTATTTCTTTGGCTAGTCAGGGTGTCTTCACCCTTGTCTAAATCAGTAGTGATGCTGTCAGACGTGTCTGCTGCTGGCCAGCCACGAAGAAGGCAGCATGTGGAGCTTATACTTGGTTTCCTCTTCAGAAAAATGAATCTTTAGCTGGGCGATGGTGACCAACACTTTAAATCCCAGCACTCGACAGACAGAGGCAGCCGGATCTCTCAGTTCAAGGCCAGCCTGGTCTACAGAGCAAGTTCCAGGACAGTCAGGGCTGCACAGAGAAACCCTGTCTTGAAAAACAAAACCAAAAAAATAGGAAGAAAGAAAGAAAGAAAGAAAGAAAGAAAGAAAGAAAGAAAGAAAGAAAGAAAGAAAAGAGAGAAAGAAAAAGAAAGGAAGGAAGAAAGAAAGGAAGGAAGAAAGAAAGGAAGGAAGGAAAAGAAAAGAGAAAGAGAGAGAGTCTTGAGCTTGGAATGGTGACACCTGCCCATATGCCACATCCTCAGAATGTCTAGGCCTTGTCTCAAAAAAAAAATGTATATATATTTTGAGGAATTTGGAAAGCTACTATACTGGTTCACTAACCTGTGTAAAACGGGCTTTGAGCAGCTCTTGCTGGATTGACTTTGCCTGGGGCACATTTGCCTCCAGTGTGTGCAGAGCTGTGGAGTAATCCTTTCAGAGTACAGACACCGTGCTGGTTATATTCGGAGAGTTGAAGCACCACAGTCTTTGGGATGCCACGCTGTGGAGACTCCTGGTTTCACAGATGGGAAGGAGTGAGGACTGCAGCCCTGCATGCTGTGTGGTTTTGCATTGTTAACCCACGTTTGCTTGTCTGTTTCCTAATCCAAACAGAGCGTCAGAAGCCATGATGCATGTAGTGTGTGTGTGCTGCAGCTGGAGTGGGCCCAGACCAGGTATTTATAGACGCCACATTAACCTCCCGTCCAGTTGTCACCTGTGCTCTGAAAAACTGTCTGGGATCATTCTGGAAACTCAAGACTTTGTCCTGTTCAATCTGGTTACAACTAGCCTGTATGTACATGTATACGTATGTTGCTGTATGCACACATGGCATAAATTCTGTTAAAATGTGACTGGCTGTTGGAACAGTCCAGGGGGAATCTTAGTGAAAAGTATTGAGTGCCTACCACCTCTGAGAGCCGAAAACACTGAAGAAGAAAAGAAGCGAATGCAGACTGTTGGTGTCCCAGCAATTTGTTGTAGATAGATGATTCTTTTTAAACCTTTGGGGTTTTTTTTGTTTTGTTTTGTTTTTCAAAAAAGCTGGAAGTCCTCAAATGTTTGAAGTTCATAAAAAGGTTATGTTTTCATTTTATTGAGCAGAAATGGGAAGTTGAACCAAATGGCTTCTCCAGAATCATAGGTGGTAATAGGTGGCCTGGGCATTGCTTGTGCTTTCTTGCCATCTCATTCTTTGGACGATGACACAAGAGGATCCAAGGTTTGAGCCCAAGCTGAACTGTATAGTGAAAGCATCTTTAAAATAAATGTTGACATAATACGCTTGCTAATTTTTAAATAAGGGTTTGGAGGCTGGTTGTAATTAGATTTATAGCATAATATCCATTCTGTCTGTCTGTCTGTTTGTCTGTCAGTCCTCTCTCTCTCTCTCTCTCTCTCTCTCTCTCTCTCTCTCTCTCTCTCTCTCTCTCTCTCTCTCTCTCTCATTTTAAGGACATTGGGCATAGTTGCTGTCCCTTAGCATTTTTCCTAACCCTGTGGTACTAGTGTTTCAGTGCCAGAGGATGGCACACATGCTGCTCTGACAGTGAGTACAGTCTGCCAGGGCACCTTCACCGCTCCTGCTTCTTTGGGGCCCACAGGTCCTTGACACTGAACGCTGTGGTGCTGACCTGGACATTCTTTTGCAGTGCGCTCTTATATGATAGCATTAATCCAGAATTGAGTGTATTTCACAGTCGGCTGTATTGATTATTGGATAAAAACCTAAAGACTTGCTGTATTTACAGGACGTAGTTTAAACAGAGACAAAACAATCCTATTTGTAGCCAATGTAAGATAGTTCCTTAAGAAGTCAGTCAGTGCCTTGAGGTGGTGCCACTGGGCTTTGATGCCAGCATTTGGGAGTCAGGCAGGTAGATCTCTGAGTTCAAGGCCAGCCTGGTCTACAGAGCGAGTTCCAGTACAAAGAAACTCTCGAAAAACAAACAGAAAGGACAGTATAGCTGCATGAGATCTGTCTCAACCCAAAAAGAGAAGCCAACTTCGAGCATGGCCCAGCCTCTGACGCAGCTCTGCAGGGTCTCATTAGTTGATTAGAGTGACTTTTACATCGTAACCGTGCTCTCTGTGCCTTCGAGAGTGGAAATCCAGCTGATGTTAGTGTTCAGCACAAAGCGTCTGCAGTGAATTTAACAATCCAGGAGCCAGTGTTTCCAGCTTGATAGCAGTCTATGATTTTTAATGAAAGACATCATGGTGGTTAGAGGCTAGTTTTTAATAGCACCAGAGGACTTGGACCACTGTGGCGTCCACACTGATGTCCCCATCATGTTTGAAGGGCAATCAAATTAGGGTGACTCTAAGTTATTGTTGCCTATCAGGAAACTATCACACTGTTCCATAAAGTCCTTGTTAATTCTGTTGTGCTGTGTCAGAGTCACAGCCTTTGGAAGCTGGGTATGATTCTGCATGTTGTAATCCCAGCACTCAGACTAAAGCAGAAAACGCCACAAGTCTCAGGCTCAGCAGACTACATTACAGAGCTGGAGGTGTGGTTGGACTAGCAGAGAGCCTCCTGGCATGGGTAAGCCGAGGTCTGCTTGGTCTGAAGCACTACAGAGACGAGAATGGTGACCACGCACACTTGTAGCTCTGACACTGGCAGGGGTCGTCCTTATACATCAAGTCAGAGGCCACCCTGAGGTCCAGGAGTGTCGCCTCAAATACAAGTCCATAGTTACAGTAAAAGCTTGGTTAGAAATGAAATCCACTGTTTACGTGCTTGTCTTCTAGAGATTCCCAGGCATGTAAACCCCACTTCTCTGGGTTGTGCCGCTCTGTCCCCAGCATGCTTGCTTTTGGACTTCTGTGCTCACACTTGAAACATGGAAAGTGTACTGAAGCCAGCATTGGTGGCCCATGCTGTAACCCAGGGCTCAGGAGGCTGACGTATAAGGATTGCAGATGATTGAAAGCTTGTCTGGGCTCACTATAGTGAGATAGCCAGCTTAAGCTACAGAGTGAGACCTGGTTTGTTGTTTCTTTGTTTGTTTTTAAAGGGGGTGTTGTCATGAGAATCATCCAGAATTACTTCTGGTGAATGAAGTAGCTGTGTGGTGTGGTGATGCACTCCCACAGTCCAGCATCCCAGAAGCTGGGCAGGAGACTCTCAACTTTAAGGCCAGCTCTGGCTGTGTAGTGAGAGCCTTTCTGGAATAAATAATTATATCAATAAGTACCTTTTAAATGTGAGCACTGACCCAACTGTTGTGAAGTAGACATTAATAGTTCTTTCTTTACATGCGGAATTGTAATAATGTTTATTACGGACACACCCGTTTGAGCTTTGGTGACAGATGAATCTACCACGATGAGAAAGATTCGTGTATTTTTTTTTTTTTTTTTTTTCAGTGCTGGGGACCGAACCCAGGGCCTTGCGCTTGCTAGGCAAGCGCTCTACCACTGAGCTAAATCCCCAACCCCTCGTGTATTTTTTTAGCATCATGTTTGCAAGAGAGACCCTAAATTAAAAGGCCTGGTTTTATTCTATAGAGAATTCAACTCTCTGATAAGTTAGTGGTCTGCTAACGAATCTTTTTCTTTTCCTTTTAATAGAGAAAAGCAGTAAAGAATCTACCTCACTGGGAACGCCATCATTGCTGACTTCAGAAGGACTCAACCATCCAGCTCCTTCAGGGCACAGTCCTGAGGTTGGTAGCCCTACGAGTCTCGCTCGCTCTGTCTCTGCTTCTGTCTGCGCCATCAAGCCCAGTGACCCCAATAGCATTGGATCTCCAGCTGTGGAGGCGACAAAGGCTTCAGCTGAATTCCAGACAAACTCTAAGAAAACAGACCCTCCTCTGCAGGTCCTCCCTGATCTCGCTTCCTCGGCAGAACGGAGTCTGGCTATGCCTTTGCATAATTCATCAGACGAAGCATTTGTTACAGGTAATCTGGAGAAATCTGCTGAAAAAAGAACCCAGGGCCTCAGAGTTTATCTCCACACAAGACAGGATGCTAGTTTATCTCTCACAACTACTATGACGCATGAGCCACAGATATTTGTGGAGGAAAAGAGTTGGCATCCAGAAAATCAGAACTCAAGTCAAGTGAACGGCCTTCAGCAGCACAGAGAAACAGAGCGTGTGCAGAGTGAGGCTGGAGCCCAGAGTGTTCCACGTGACCGGGAGTGTCTCTGTCACACAGAAGACCTTGAGCTTCAGGAAGAAGCTGTCCGTTGGGAAGCTGTGATGAAAGGCAGTGGGGCACTACTGAGCACCGCTCATCTTCTCAGTGCAGAGGAAGGTCTTCCAGCTCCAGGGCGCTGTAGCTGCTCCTGCTCAGAAGCCCTGATGGAGGTGGATTCAGCTGAACAGTCTCCAGTCGCTAGCTGCAACTCCACAGGCAGGCACGTCATCTCGAGCCCTGGTGTGTCACATCTCACTTCAGAGCATCCCTCTATGGAAGTAGAAACATCACAGTGTAACCTCTCCTGTGAATGTGTGGAACATTCCATCTTGACTCGGGATTTGCAGCTCCCAGATAATGTTGAAATGTCTACAATGGATAACAAAGATGACCGCTCCTCTTCCCCTCTCAGTGGCCATGGTCAGCCCTCTCTGGAGTCAGCAGAAGAATTTTGTTCATCTGTCACAGTGGCCTTGAAAGAACTACATGAGCTTTTGGTCATTAGCTGTAAGCCAGCTTCAGAAGACTCACATGAGGACATCACCTGTCAGTCAGAAATAGCAGCTGAGAGCCAAACAAGCATTTCAGACCTTACAGGCAGGAGTGCCCAAAGTGAGCATCTGACCCCTAGTGACCAGCACCCACAAGTCTCCTGTCCCCAGGCCACCTCTGAGTCAGAAAAGACAGAAATCTTAGGAGCTGCACCCCATGCTGCGGGAGAGGATGATACATCCACTGGCTTTGGAGGTCTAGGTGATGGCTTGTCACCTGGCCAAGAAGGCCTCCCCAGATCAACAGAGCCAGTCAGGAAGAGCTGTTCTGTCGCCATGACTTCGGCTAAACTGTCTGAGCAGTTGCCCTGCACCTCAGTTGTGGAGAGCTCACTGGAGCTTGCAGCAGGTGAGGAGGGGGCCCACAGTCAGCCTTCTGAGCATGTGCAGAATCCGGGCCCAGACAGGCCCGAGACCAGCACTGTCTGCCCCGGAGCTGTGTTGCCCTTCGGTGGATTGGACCAACCTACCACACAGTCCTTGTCCACTCCCTCCACTCTTCCACCCTTTGTCTTTCCTGCTGCAGATGTGGACAGGATTCTTGGTGCCGGCTTCACTCTGCAGGAAGCTCTCGGGGCTTTGCATCGAGTTGGTGGGAACGCAGACCTTGCACTTCTTGTTTTGTTAGCAAAGAACATTGTAGTCCCTACATAATTGTGGGAAAGTGGGCTAGGCCGAGTCTCATTCCTTTTGAAAAAGCCCTTTTCACACAAATATGCTCAATACACATTCTCTCTCTCTCTCTCTCTCTCTCTCTCTCTCTCTCTCTCTCTCATACACACACAATATGTGTAGAAAATCTGCAAGCAAAATGTTGAGCCAGATTTTTTTTCCGGCCAAAGTAATTTATGATCTTTTGTCTGATGAATTTGTCTATCCTACTTGTTAAATTTTGGGCCTTTTAATTGTATTGGCAGTGTGTGCATACAAAAGCTTTTTATTCTCATTAAGATGATGTATTCTGGAATAAAGCGGATGGTTTTGTGTATAGCACACCATTTTAGAATGAGTGAATGCTTTGAAAGCAGGAGTCAGGAGCCTGCCTGCCACCTATGGAGCTAGGACAGATGAGCTGCCCGTGTGGCTCTGGCTGTGCTGTGTGCAGGTATGGCCTGTAACAGGAAGCTGGAGAAGTAACTTTAGAGTTGTATGTTTTACGGAGAAGGGAATAACTTCCAGAGTTGTATGTTTTGATTTGTGTGCTCAGGGTTGACATTTAAATAGGGTGAGTGGGAGGGCTTAAACCTTGGGCTGTCTTGTGCATCATAGGCTGCTTCGTGGACTGATTGCCAAATACTTTCATGACCATGGGTAGGGCGTGGGGAAATTCACATGAGAGTGAAACTTGGTGCTACTTGTATTTAAAAAGGGAAGGGGAAACCGTGGTCGTAATTCCATTTGTAAGTGTCAAGGACTGTGAGTTAAAGATAATGGCTTAGACAAACATGGGCGTGTACTAGAGACAGGGTTGAGGTATCTCACACCCTCGGCAGTGATCGGGGTTTGACCACCAGGAACCTGCTGGCTGTGCAAACTCATCTGCTAAGACGTTGTTCCCATGTTCAGTCGAGCCATGTGAGACAGCACTGGAGAACCTTTGTCCCTGTCCTCTCAGTGCATGGACCGAGAGTCCATGAGCGTCCCTCGTGGCAGTGGAAAAACAATGGAAGTTCTGACAACAGTGGCCTTGGTACAGTCTTCATCCCTTTCTTTCCTCAGGAGTTTCTTTTCTCAGCAGGATCCATGTTTGTGTTCATCGAGCTGAGCTGGAGTGGGGCAGAATGTGTAGCTGTGTATTGTGGCCTTTTTAGTGTCAGCTCTCGCCTTGCAAGTCGCTGTCCCATGGGCCCCACTGTGCAATAATCACTCCAGATAGGTTTGCGAGCATCCTCTCCTGGAACAGTAACTGTTGTCTGAGGTGTCTGACAGGAATCCCGAATCTTGCTCTTCTTGAAAAGGATTTTGAGGATAGTTCCTGGTTCTGGAATGAGAGTTTGCAGTCATTAAAATGAAAGTGTTGAAATTGAATTCTGAACTGATTCTGTCTAAAAGTCACTATCCCACCACCACCACCCTTTCTCAAAGCTTTTTTTTTTTTTTTTTTTTTTTTAAATCCATCAAAATTGAAGTCCTGGAGCACAGACGGGTTCATCTCTCAGGAGTTTTGGAGCATTGGGGGCACTTACAGGGGTCTCTGTTCTTTGGTCTGTTCTTTTTGCTGCATTGTTTGTGTGCCAAGGCACTTCAGTGACATGGTGGCAAGTCACACCAAGCATCATGATCCTTTCTGGAATTAGGACATGGTTGCCGGATGGCCTTGTGGCTTCCTGCTCTCTCCATCGGGCCCTCAGAACATCAGGCTAGCCGAGCTATCTTTGAGAAATGCTTTGTCAGATGAGCACGGCATGTCCGCCTTTTGCCTGTTCTACACCAAAGATGTATGTGTGATTCACTAGGACAATGCTCCCAGGATTCTGTCACCCGACTCAGAGCAGAGCCTGAGGCAGGAGCAGGCAGTGCAGTGATGCCTGGCATTGGCTTGAGGTGGGGAGGGGGTGAATTTTAGAGTCAAAAATCTTTGGGGTTACAGGGTGGGGTGGACAGAAGGAAGTACTGATGACAGACTCCTCCCAGAAGGCAGAAGAGATCGGCATGCAAAGTCGGTGTGGCCACTGACTCCGCCTCGATGCTTGCTGGGGAGCAGCCCTTGCTGGGTTATAGAATCCAGTCTGGAAAAGATTTCTTTACAATAGCTTTTACATATGTACTTGTCTAAAAATAACCATTTTTAGAAGCAGTTTGATGGGCCAATGATTGTACAGGCATTCCTAGGAATCCTTTGAATGAGCTTGATGCACTTGCCAAATCCATTGTTCCTTTGGTGGTTTTTTTTGCAACAGATAGTTGCTTTTGATTCTTAAGCTCTGTCAAACATAAGTAAAATCGAAGGCCAGGCACGCTGACACACCTTTCACTCTAGGAGGTAGGTGGTTATCTGAGTTCATTAGTGAGACCCTGTCTTTTCAAAAGTAGATTTTAAAAAAAAAAAATCCTTTGGTCTGAAGTTTGTATAAAGTTAGGAATTTGTTATTAATTGATTGGCTTAAACTGAGCGTTCTAGAACAGAGGACATTGTGGACAACATCACATTAGTGGCACTTCAGAGTCAGCTTTTACTTAGTCACTCTACCAAGAGTACAATGACATCATTGTGAAACCTAGTGCTGAGCCAGCCAGATGACACCTGTAACTAACAGCAAGGGCAGCTCCTGGGCCAGACCCTTGTCAGGTGTTCCGTGGTGGCTGCTTACCTCCTGCAGCGGTCTCCATTCACGCACCAAAGGACTTCCTTGTAAAACTGAAGATTCAAGCTGAATGGCGGGAGAGAGGGCCCTCTGATCCTGGGAAGGGCCATTTCAGGACGTGCTGGCCGCCCCCTGCAGCGGCCGAAGCCTTCCTCTGGCGGGCTGAGCTCCAGATGCTGATGGGTGAAGGCACGAGTAGGTGCCTGGCAAAGGAAGCATTAGTGGATGGTTAGTGGTGTGTGAGGACTTCCGCCTCTGGTCATCTCTAGACGCAGGAAAGGGGAGAGACAGCCCTGGGTGTCTACCCAAAACATCCTGGCAAGACGATGCCTAGGAATGGGGTAGGGGACTTGGTGTCGTGGACTTTATGACTGGCTTGCGTAGCATCTGCCTATTAGTCCCTCTCTACAGCTTTCTATCTCTAGCGGAAGCCATAAGAATTTGTTTCAATTTTTCAGCTCATGTCTATAAATAAATACTAAGCTATCTCAAATCTAAGGTGATTGATAAATACTTTACATAGGTTGAAAAGCAGCTCTTGTGTCTACAGATACCTGCACGCCTGGTGGCTTTTCTTCCTACTCTGTACATAGTAAACTGCCTTGGACAGGGCGGTACACGAGCGTCTAGGCAAGTTTCCTTTTCTGTCTTGTGTTTTCTTTGAGACAGGATCTCGCCATACCCCAGGATGGCCTCAAGCTTATGGCAGTTTCTCTGCCTCGGCCTTTAGGATGCTAGGATCACAGGTGCACACAGCAATGCCCAGTTCACTCAGCGCATTCCAGTGGCTACCTGTGGTGAGCATAAACAATGTGGCCCAACTGGCTGGTGTATCACTAGCAGCGCCATAGGGCCGAGGGGTGTGGCTTGGTGGAACTCCTGGGGAGCATGTGAGGTCCTAGGTTTGACCCTTACCACCGGAAAAAGTAAAAGCCAGTCTTGGGATTTAATAAAGTCCGCGGCTGACTAGAACCCTGTAATTTCCCTCTCTCAGTAGTTAACATAACAACATTTGGTGTTTCCTACATCCCCTCTGAATTACCTGACTCCCAGAGTGTCTGTAGAGCCGCAGTAAGGACTTTGGGGTGAGCCTTTGATGTACTTGCTTTTCTTTCGTGCCTTAATTTTTTTGAATAGCAGAAGCATCACATCGTGGGAGTATCGGGGAAAGGTTAGAGGGCAGCCCTCCTGGAGAGGACTGACTGCCACCAGATGTGGTCCTTGGCTCCTTACCACTTTGATTCACCCTTGCCTGCTTCAAACATTAGGTTTTCCCAGATAGGAGTTTCTGCATCCTGTATACCAAAAAATGGTTTCTAGTGTTTCTTGTTTTCTGTTGCACCTTTTGTGCTGTGATAGGGAGAGACCAAATCTTACTCCTCCCATCAAAGCTATGCAGCATGAGCAAGGGTTCATCAGTGTTCATCAAGCATGGACTGTAGCTCAGCAGCAGCCAAACCAGACAGGAGCCTGGGCTTCGAAGCCTTCAGCCTAGCGGGGAGATACGGGGCAGTTTTGAACTAAGATCTGTTTTTCCTATTAGCATGCTATTCCACCCCCGCCCTGGCATGCTTTTGTTTTTGAGGAGACTTCTTACAGCCCAAACTGGCCTTGAACTAGCAATCCTAAAGTGGCTGGGTTCACGAAGTTGTAGGCACACTCTGTAATGTCCAGGTAGCATGCTTTCATTTTTAAACTTTGTTATTTGGTTGCAGGTTAGAACCCACTGGGAGGGGGAGAAATCAAGCCCATGATGGAATTCAACACTGTAAACCTAGAGTTGTACTCTAAAGCGCTTAGTTTTAGTGTTGTTTTAAACAACTGGGGGCTGGTGTGGTGCCACACACCTTTAAGCTATAAGTGCAAGGCCAGTCAGGGCTACAGAGAGGAACCGTCTTAAATCAAAAAAATGAATAAAAACAGTTGAGGGTGTAGGGCAATAGCACGGTGGTAGGCAGAATGCTTGCCTAGCTGCAGGAAGTCCTCAGCCCAGCCCCCAGCACTGCATAAGCCAGGTGCGGGGTGCCCGTAATTCCCAACACTGGAGACAGGAGAGAGGATCAGAAGTTCAAGGTCATTCTTGACTACGTAGTGAGTTTCAGGTCAGCGTGGGTTACATGAAACCCTGTCACTTAAGAGTGGGTAGAGGGTCAACTGTAGCTCAGTGGTAGAGCACTTGCCTGACATGTACAAGGCCTTGGGTTTGACTCCCAACACTGCACAGAAAGGATTTTTTTAAAAGATTAGTAGAAATAACTGAAGATGCTGAGGAGTTGGTGTATAAAGCTGTGGACAGGAAGGCACGGGCAGGAGAGGTGTCCCGTGAAGGAACTGGGGGGATAGCTGTTTCCCTTCAGGACGCAGGGTCCCATGCAGCACTTAAGATAGGCGAGTGTATCCCCGCCAACCCCCAGGGAGCAGAACTCAGCCGAGGCCTCTGCAGGATGTGCAGTGTGGACTAGAGAATCCGGAGCAGAAGTGACCGGGTGTCGGGATGGGCAGGCAGGATTGCTCTGCCAGCTCCACAAGACTTCAACCCTCCATTTAGGATAGCGCATGTGTGCACCCCTGAAGCATAGCTTTCCGGTTAGGAAATATGCTTAAAAGTTGTTCAGTAATTAAACGTGAGGGTTGGGGGCTTGTGAAATGGGGGAGGGGGGCTGGGTGAGTTTTAGGACACCATCTGGGACAAACTTACCAAGAAAAAGATGCATCAGCATAGGAGTTTCTTTACCTGCAAAGTGTGGACCACAGACCGGAAGGCACCGAGCATGAGATCCGACTTCTTCTTACGGTGATTAAGCAGCCGAAGGAGGTTTTGATTGGCTGACTTGGGTGAGGGGCGTGTCCCCTTTGCCCTGTCAGGTGATGGGCAGGGTTTGGTTGCTTGAAACCTGCAAACTTGAATGAGTGTGTCTGTGACCTGCAGAACAGACCTGTGTTCCTACAGGAGCCAGCCAGATGTGTGTTCACGGGCTCCCTGAGCAGTCCTTATAACCCGGAAGACACGTGGCCTCACTCACACTCTTCCACCGGACTAGCGAGGCTTGTGCTCTCCCCCTGTATCCCCCGGGCGTGCGTTCGCTCTGGTGAGACATCCGAGGGAATCTGTTGTGTTGGGTGAATCCTCTACATGTACCTTCCTTGGGAAACTATTAGTGCATTTGTATCCAGATCTCTCCATGGCAATCTGACCCGATGGCTTCAACCCCCCAGTAAAGGTTCCCTGGTTTTCTAGCCACAGTTGACAGATTGTAACTAGGAAGCCCTCTTTGGCTTCCTGCAGTTGCCTGAGTGTCATGAGGTTTTCTGGCTTCTCCTTAAGCTTTGACACTTTTTTTGTCTTTTGAGATCTAGTCTGGTTAGCAAAATCTGCATGCCAGTGGCCCACCCAGCCATGCCCAGATGCTTTGAGAGTTGGGAAAACTGAGAACTGATAAGCTGCACTCAGGAATCCCAAGGTCAGTCGCTGTGTGTGCTAACTGGTTAGGACTGTCTGCAGCTGAACGCACTAGATGCCTTTGAGTTTGATTTTTTTTTTTTTGTCATATTTTGAAATGTAAGTCAGCCCTGAATAATCCAAACACTTTATTTTATTTTTCTTCTTTAATAGGAACTTTCTGAAGAAAACGTGATGTGTAAAACCTTTGATATTTAAGACAATAAAGTTTTTATCATAAGACTTTCCATTTGGTCTGCTTCTAATTTAAGATGATTACTCCCCTCAGTTCTTGTCTCCGACTTCCTGGCCCTTTAAATTACTTCTGCCCAGGTATTGGGGCAGCATCGCCTGTGTACCTGAACCCGGGAAACATGAGCACAGCCATGAAACCTGACTTCCAGGTTTCTGGAGATCTCCCTGCAGATGTAAGGTGAACATTCTCTATGCACTTGGTTCAAACTAACAGAAACAACACTGGCAGTGGCATAGAGTGGATAAAACTGGTCTCTGGAGCCAAGCAGATCTGAGTCCAAGGCCAGCCTTGTCAACAAAGTGACTTCCAGAACAGCAGCAGTTCTCAACTTGTGGGTCTCAACCCCTTTGGGCCAGATGACCTCAGAGGTTGCCTAAAATCACCAGAAAACAGAGATACTTAACATTATGATTCGTAACAGTAGCAGAATAACCGTCGTGAAGTAACATAATTCCGTGGTTGGGCTCACCACAATATGAACTGTATTAAAAGGTCACAGCATTAGGGAGGTTGAGAACCACTGCTCTAGGGATGGGCTGCTTGCTATAGTCCAGCCTCGAAACCAGAACAGAGAGATCCCCAGGACCCATAGTGATAAAAGCTGGGTTTCATGGCTTTCAGCAGGATGGGGACAGGCCAGTCCCCAGAGCTCACTGACTAACCAGTTGACGAGTGCTAACCTGTCTAACCTGTCTAACCTAACTAACTAACCTGTCTCGTTGTGAAAGATATGGTGGAGATCAATGGAGGAAGTGTGAATCTCTGTTCTATACATGCGTGTTCATATGCACACACACACACACACACACACACACACACACACACACACCGTACAGAAAATGAGGCGTAGTGACTAGCCAGGTCAATGCATGTGGCTGTTCCAGAAGATGGTGACTTCTTTCAGACTGATAAAGTCATTTCAAGCCAGGCTAGAAGCTTCTAAACTCGCTGGAGTCACATGACCATGCCAGACTAAGACAGGCTGTGAAGAATAATCTACCTGTTTGCTTGGTGTGTGTGTGTGTGTGTGTGTGTGTGTGTGTGTGTGTGTGTGTGTGTAGGGTCTCTTTAGTTCAATTCTTTCAGTTCTTTGCATTTATTCTGTGGTGTGTGTATGGGTGCACACGCACGTGCCGTGCTGTGCATTCCCTGGGTGAGCTTTACCTGCTGCTGCCTCCAAGTCCTTCCTGGCTTTCTCCAGTGGCCTTCTGGGGCTACGTCATCAAATTCCAAGCTGCCTCGTCCTGTACCCTTTTCTCTCCTTAGGCCAGACCACTTCTCACACAGCCTAAAATCCACTCCCGATCTTGCTTTGGGTGTTCTACTGTTTTTTTTCGAAACAGGGTCTCTCTGTAATCCTGGCCTGCCTAGAGCTCACCTTGTAGATCAGGTTGACCTAAAACTCACAGAGATCCTCCTGCCCCTGCCTTCCAAGTGCTGGGACTGAAGGCCACTGGGCCTGGCCCCATTGCTCATTCATAAGCTCCGAGGACGAAGAATCTACCGTCACCCTCCTCACCACAAATCCACTGCCTACAGATTCGCCTACAGACTCGGGTTCTAGCTTTGGTTTCTGAGAGGCCAAAAGAGCCTCAAACCTACTATGTAGCAAAGGATAACCTTAAACTATATCCTTCTGCCTCTTACCTGCCCCCCAGTGCTGGAATTACCACCACACTCCACTATAGAGGGGGTGGGGAAATCAAACCCAGGGCTTTGTGTGGGAGAGACAGGATTCTGACCAACTGAGCTGCATACCCAGCCCCTGACCCCCTGTGTTTCAAATGAATGAGTTCATGAGCACAGGCATGCTGCCTCAGTTTCCTCATCACAGAGGCCCCATGGCTGGTGCCATAGTGGAATGACAAAGCCATTCACAGAAAGGTGCCAGAGACCCTGCCAGACCCAGGGCTTGACATGCCGATCTTTGAGAGGGCTGCTGATTCGGAGCTTAGCAATTCTGAGACACAGCGCACTCAGAAGAAGGGCGAATGGCACTGCTCTGTTAGCATTACACAGACTTACTTCAACAGCAGCTCTCTGTTGTCTCATAGAAGGAAATGCCCAAGTGAGGTGTGAAGCCTCAGGCTCAGCTGGTCTCTGATCTTTCTGATTGTGTACTTCCTGACAAGCTAAATTAAGAGATTGTGAGCCAGTCCGTGATGGCACATTCCTTGGGAGGCAGAGGCAGGCAGATCTCTGAAATTGAGCCAGTTTGGTCTACAGTGAGAGTTCCAGTACAGCCAGGGATACACAGAGAAACCCTGTCTGGAGAAAAAAGAAAACGTGTGTGAGTGTGAGAGTGTGAGTGTGTGTGTGTGTGTGTGTGTGTGTGTGTGTGTGTGTGTTAAGATTTGTGTATTCGGGTTGGGGATTTAGCTCAGTGGTAGAGCGCTTGCCTAGAAGCGCAAGGCCCTGGGTTGGTCCCCAGCTCAAAAAAGAACCAAAAAAAAAAAAAAAAAAAATCTATTCTGTTATAGCTAAGATTTGTGTATTCCGGGCTGGGAAGATGGCTCAGTGGTTAAGAGCACTGACTGCTCTTCCAGAGGTCCTGAGTTCAAATCCCAGCAACCCAGCAACCACATGGTGGCTCACAACCATCTGTAATGAGATCTGATGTCCTCTTCTGGTGTGTCTGAAGACAGCTACAGTGTACTTACATATAATAAATAAATATTTAAAAAAAAGATTTGTGTACTCCTGCACAAAACATCATAACTAAGAAGCAAGTTGGGGAGGAAAGGGTTTATTCAGCTTACACTTCCACACTGCTGTTCATCACCAAGCCAGGACTGGAACTCAAGCAGGTCAGGAAGCAGGAGCTGATGCAGAGGCAGAGGCAGAGGCATGATGGTATGGCTTGTTTCTCCTGGCTCGCTCAGCTTGCTTTCTTATAAAACCCAGGACTACCAGCCCAGGGATAGCACCACCCACAATGGGCCCTTCTACTCTTGATCACTAATTGAGAAAGAGCCTTACAGCCAGATCTCATGGAGACATTTCCTCAAGAGAGGCTCCTTTGTGATAACTCCAGCTTGTGTCAAGTTACACACAAAACCAGCCAGTACAATTGACCCCTTGTCGACTTGATACACAAATACATCATTGGTAAGCCTCAACCCTTACTCCTTTATTCATCCCGAAAATCTAAATAACTTTAAAAGTTCCAGTCTTTACAAATTCTTACATATTAAATTTTCAATCCCTTTAAAATATTCAATCTCTTTTAAAAATCAAAATTCTAAGTCTTCTTACAATTCAAAGTCTCTTAACTGTGGACTCCACTAAAATACTTTCTTCCTTCAAGAGGGAGAAATATCAGGGCACAGTCACAACACCAAAATCAAACTCAATGTCTGGGATCCACTCACGATCTTCTGGGCTCCTCCAAAGGGCTGCCATAACCTCTCCAGCTCTGCCCTCTGTAGCGCTCAGAGATCAGGTTGATCCACTCCACTGTCGCTGCTGTTCTCAGTGATCATCCGATGGCACTGGCATCTCCAATACACTGGGCTTTCCCACTGCAACTAGGCTTTACCCATAGCCTCCCATGGGCTCTCTTTATGGTTCCAAGCCTGAACTTCTTTGTATGACTGCTTCAGTCCTGGGCGGTCAACTACAACTGAGGCTGCACCTTCACCAGTGGCCTTCCGTGGCCTCTCACAGTGCCAAACCACAGCTGTGTTTCACGCCTTCAAAACCAGTACCTCCTGGGTGACCAAGTTCAGCTGTAGCACAAGGTACAACCTTGGCAATCTCTGGAGCACAGCTTCTTCATGCTCTCAGAAAACACTTCCTAGAACATTTCACCTCAGTGATGCTGGTCTCTTCTTAATCACCACTCATTTCTTAGCTCCAGCTGACCAGCATCAATTGTCCCAGTAGTCTCCTTCTGCCAGAGACATACGGCTGAAGTTCTGTTGCTTGCTGGTGCCGGAACATGGCCCCCTTTTTCTATTACATTATCACTAGCTTCCCTTTTCCAATCCCTTCACTGCCCAACCTTGGCTGTCCTGGATCTTGCTCCGTGGACTGACTTTGAACTCAGAGATCTGCATGCCTGTCTCCTAAGCACTGCGATTAAAGTTGTAGTGTGCAAGCCTCGATTTAAGTTTTTCTTCAACTAGAACTTGCTCTGTTCTAGGCTGGCCTTGAACTCAGAGATCTGCTTGTCTTTGCCTCCTGGGATTAAAGGCTTATAATACTATGCCTGGATCTAAATTAAGCTGGGTGGGATCTTGCCCCATTTAAAGCATTCCATGGCTTTTTAAATCCAAAGTCCCAAAATCCACATTCTTCCAAACAAGAGCGTGGTCAGGCCTATCTCCGAAATACCCCAGTCCCTGGTACCAACTTTTGTCTTAATTAGGGTTTTACTGCTGTGAGCAGATGCCATGACCGAGGCAAGTCATAAAGGACAACATTTAATTGGGGCTGGCTTACAGGTTCAGAGGTTCAGTCCTGTATCATCATGGCAGGAGCATGGCAGCATCCAGGCAGGCATGGTGCAGGAGGAGCTGAGAGCTATACATCTTGATCTGAAGGCTGCTAGTGGAAGATTGAGTTCCCAGCAGGCAGCTAGGATGAGGGTCTTAAAGTCCATGCCCACAGTGACACACCTACTCTACACAAAGCCACACCCACTCCAATGAGGCCACACCCACTCCAACAAGGCCACACCCACTTCAACAAGGCTATACCTCCTAATAGTGCCAGTCCCTGGGGCAAGGATATACCATCAACCCCTGTCTTAAAAAAAAAAAAAAAAAAAAAAATCTGGAGGCCAGAGAAATGGTTCAACAGTTAAGAGCACTGACTGCTCTTCCAGAGGTCCTGAATTCAGTTCCCAGCAACCACATGGTGGCTCACAACCATCTGTAATGAGATCTGATGCCCTCTTCTGGTGTGTCTGAAGACAGAGACAGTGTACTCATATAAAATAAATAAATTAATTAATTAATTAATAAATATCTTTAAAATCTTTTTAAAAAATTCTGCAGGGGCTGGAGAGATGGCTCAGTGGTTAAGAGCACTGACTGCTCTTCCAGAGGTCCTGAGTTCAAATCCCAGCAACCACATGGTGGCTCATAACCATCTTTACTCTTCTGGTGTGTCTGAAGAGAGCTACAGTGTACTTATATATAATAAATAAATAAATCTTTAAAAAAAATTCTGCAAACACTAGGCATGAAGAAACACACCAATAATAACAACACTTGGAGGACAGACCCAGAGGAATCACTGTAAGTCCAAGACAACAATGCAAAAAAGAGAATAAAAAATTAAACTAAAGGCAGTCCAGGGGGCGCTGCGGGAGGACTCAGCTGCTGGAGAGATGGCTGCTGTCCCACAGGACCCAGGTTCTGTGTAGTTCCCACAAGGCAGCTCACAGCCATTGTAACTCTTCCTTCCACGGATCCGACTCCCTCTTCTGGCTTCCACTGACACAAAGATCACAAGTGGTGCTGACAAACATTCAGGCAAAATGCTCATGCATATGAAGTAAAAATGTATAAAAAGAGAAAGTGTAAAAAAAAAAATAACTCTACCCCCTATGACAGGAAGTCGCTGAAGGCTTTTTCAGCTAGGAGGTTGGGTAATAGGCCAGCGTCTGCCTACCCACTTTACTGACCGAACAAGTTGGACGGAGGAACTGGACATTTAACACAAAGTCAAATGCCCCGGGTAAAGCCGCCTTCCTTCAGCTTGAACCACGCACTGCTGGAGGCTTCAGTGCGAGAGGGCAGCAGTACCACAGAGCCACAAAACCAGCCCCTCCTGTTGTCACTCTGCCAGCCTGCTGACCAAGGAAGGAATTCCGCCAAACACAAGTATAATTGGCTTGACTGGGGAAGAAGAAAGGGAAGAATTCCTCCTCTCTCTCTCTCTCTCTCTCTCTCTCTCTCTCTCTCTCTCTCTCTCTCTCTCCCCTCTCTCATTTTAACTTTGCTTTATATGGGTTTTTGTCTGCATGTATGACTGTGTATCACTTGCATGCCTGGTACCCAAGAAGGCCAGAAGAAGGCATCAGATCCCCTGGGGCTGAATATAGCCTTGTGTCTCTCATGGGGGTGCTGAGAATTGAACCTAGACCTCTGGAAGAGAGCCAGTGCTCTGAGTCGTCTCTCCAGCCCCCACCCCTTTTTGAAACACTGTCTTGGGTATCCCTAGTGAGCTTTCAATATTATGTAGTAGCAGAGGATGACCCTGAACTCCAGACCTTCTCACGGCCGCCTCACAAGTGCTGGAACTGCAGACTTGTGTCTCTACACCTGGCTTTAAAATCCTTTTCTCCGTGCCACGGATTTAGAAATCAGGGCAAGTGACTTGCCCCGAGGGCCTGGTATGAATCAGCAGAGGCTTTTGATTCTTGATGCCTTTTGATTCAGAGTCTCATGAGCGTCCCACGTGACAGGGAAGTGTTGTGCAATGAGTGAATGGCTTTTGATTTCGAGCTTCATAACTCGAAAGCCAGCAGTAGGGCCGACCCCTGCGTTTCAGAGTCACTGGTCTTTATATTTATGTTTTAATCTCTATCCGTGTGAATGTTTTGCCTACGGGTACATCTGTGCAGCGAGTGCAAGCTTGGCGCCTGTAGGGACGAGAAGATATCAGGTCCAATACAGAGGTTTGTGAACCACCATGTCGTTGCTGGGATTTGAACCCAGGTCCTCTGGAAGAGCAGTCAGTGATGAGCCATTTCTGCAGGCCTTTACCCTCTTTCTGACAGCCTAGAACCTGTTTAAACTCCAAGCATGGTGCAACAGCCTGCAATGTGGACACGCCTTCTCGGCAGTAATTCTTGTCAGACTGAGCATGGTCCTCTCTTCCCGAACGCCTTGGGAAACCGGTAGGGAGTGGAAACATAGGTTCCTCCAGAAGCTGTAAAAAGTTGACTGAGACCATTATCCCAACAGGTGAGGATTCAACAACACGGCAGAAATGTCGCCACCTTCCAAACGACAGGAAGAATAAAATACCTGTTCAGAGCTGGATATATAACTCAGTTGGTAGGTCGCCTGCGTAACATGCACAAAGCCCTGGTTGCTTTCCTTTGTGTGTTCGTTTGTTGTTTTCTTTTGTGTTTTGTTTTGTTTTTGTCTTTTGTTTTTCCAAGACAGGGTCTCTTTATGTCCTGACTGTCCTGGAACTCACTCTGTAGACCAGGCTGGCTGTGAACTCAGAGAGATCCACTTGCCTCTGCCTCTTCTGTGGTGGGATTAAAGGCATGGGCCACCTCACCTAGTTGTGTTTTGTTTGTCTTGTTTTTAATTAGTTGTATTATGGGGCAGCCAGAAGAGGGTGTCAGACCTCCTGGAGTGGACATAACACGTGACGGTAAGCAAATATGGATGCTGGGAACCCAACTCCGGATCCTCTAAGAGAAGCAAGGACCCCTAACTCCTGAACAGCTCTCCAGCCCCAAGCCTGACTCTCACACATGATGGCATGTGTCCGCCGTTCCAGCCCTTGGGAAGATCAGAAGTTAGACGTATTCTGTGGCAACGTAGGGAGTTGGGGGAAGCTTGGGCTCGATGAAATACTGTTTCCAAACAAACAAACAAAAAAAGGTGGGGACTTGGGGATGGCTAGGTCAGTCAGGCACTTGCCTTGTAGGGAGTCGGACCCCTCCCACGTCCATCCCAGCAATCATGGTGCATATTCCCTAACCCAGAGCTGGGGAGGCAGAAGCAATTCAGAAAGTCGGTGAGTGGCAGGCAGTGAGAGACCCTGCCTCAAGCGAGGTAGATAGTATTCCTAAGAATGACATGGTAAGTTGTCTATGGCCGCCCCGTGTGTGTGTGTGTGTGTGTGTGTGTGTGTGTGTGTGTGTGTGTGTGTGTTCGCACAAAGCCCTTTTTTAAAATTAATTTATTTATTCGCGGGGCTGGAGAGATGGCTCAGTGGTTAAGAGCACTGGCTGCTCTTCCAGAGGTCCTGAGTTCAATTCCCAGCAACCACATGGTGGCTCACAACCATCTGCAATGGGATCCGATGCCCTCCTCTGGTGTGTCTGAAGACAGTGACAGTGTACTCACATACATTAAATAAATAAATAAATCTTTAAAAAAATTATTTATTCGATTTACATCCTGATCAAAACCCCCTCCTCCTCCCAGTCCCTGCCTCACACAGCCCCTCCCTTAGCTCCCCTCCCCTTCTCAGAAGGGGGAGGCCCCTGGGTATCAATCCACCCTGGCAATCAAGTCACTGCAGGACTAGGCATATCCTCTCCCACGGAGGCCAGAGTTTCGGAAGAATTGAAGGACCTGAAGGGCATAGGAACTCCACAAGAAAATCATCAGAGTCAACTCACCTGGACCCCTGGGGGCTCCCAGAGACTGAACCACCAACCAAAGAGCAGGCACGGGCTGAACCTGGGCCCCACACACATGTGTAGCAGATGTGCGACTTGGTCCCTGTACAACTGGAGCGGGAGCTGTCCCAGACGCCGTGGCCTGCCTGTGAATCCCTACCACACGCACACATCTTAAAAAGTTGAATCAGGGGGCTGGAGAGATGGCTCAGCGGTTAAGAGCACTGACTGCTCTTCCTGAGGTCCTGAGTTCAAATCCCAGCAACCACATGGTGGCTCACAACCATCTGTAATGGAATCTGATGCCCTCTTCTGGTGTGTCTGAAGAGAGCTACAGTGTACTTACATGTAATAAATAAATAAATCTTTAAAAAAAATTAAAAAGTTGAATCGGCCTTTAACGGAAAGCGTGAAGTGGCGTCCGTTGGAACTCGGTGCTGAGCAGGTGGCTTGATGGGCAGCAGCGGGGACTAACCACACGGCTTGTTGGTTATACTTGTGGTCTAAGCGGTTGAGCCAGGCCTTCGTCTCACAGGTTGGGGTCTTGTAGGCACCCTGGAGGGACTGCGAGGGAGTCCTCCATTCAGGCTGATCTTCCTCCTCCTTGCCAAACAGCTCTGAGCACCTGTTGCTCTCTCTCTCTTTCATCATTTAGTGCAATGTGTCCTCTGCCCTCAATCTTTCCTTTATCTGGGCAACAAAGCAACCTTGATCCCCAACCATCCTCGCTTTGCCCTCTAGCACAGTTCCATGGTGACTCCTATTTTTCCTGACTTCGATATAAATTTTACAACACCCTGGCTTCAGTTGCTACAGAGACTGCTTTTCTCCCCAAAGGTCAGCTCAAGCCCTCAGGATGGTGGCCTGCTAGAACAGTCTATGGAACATGAAATGGGTCCTGGGTTCAGAACACACAAGTGAATCCTGGGGTCATATGCTGAAGTCTATGGAGAATACTTGGTTCAAGATGATCCTGGTGGCGTGTGTTGAGGTACTTGGAGTCTGAGGCAGGAGGATTGCCTCAACTTCAAGGTCAGCAAGGACTAGAGTGAGACCCTGATTTAAAAACTAGTACAGGATCTAGTGGTATGATTATACACAGCCCTTAGTCACAGTACTGGGGAGGCAGAGGCAAGCAGATCTCTGTGAGATCTCTTTGGTCTAACCTGGTCTACATAGTGAGTTCCAGGCCAACCAGGGATACAGAGTTAAGAATTGTCTCAAAACAAAACAAAACAAAAACAGAAACGTACTGAAATTACAGACTTGGCTTAATGTTTTTGCCTGGGTTTTGTTGTTGTTGTTAAGACAGGGTCTCAGTAGCCCAGGCTGGCCTACAACTCACTGTGTAGCTGAGAATGGCTTGTAAGTTCTCCCGCCATCACTCCCCGAGCACTGAGATAGCAGGTGTGCACTGCCTGGCTAACACTTGGCCGCAGTGGGAAGTCTAGGCCCACATGGTAAGGAATGCAGGAACCCCAGATTCTCTTTCCTTTTCCCAGGGTTTATTTTGTCCCTTCTCCAGTCCTAGAGGAACAAAACTTTAAAACTATCACCATCTTCCGGCTTTCCTTGGAGGTCAGGGAAGGGGTGGGTCCTCTGTTCGTAGGCCGTAGATGGAATTAGTGCTTCCATGGAGGACTTTAGGGAGGGGTTCACCAGGGCAGACGTTACTGAAAACTAGGGAGCCAGGAGGGAGAATTTTGGTGTCTAATAATTGAAGAATGGACTTATTGCTCTGTGAGGTTATGTTTATTTGGGGACCACATTAAGAAAGGTGACCCAGGGGGCTGGAGAAATGGCTCGGCGGTTAAGAGCACTGACTGCTCTTCCAGAGGTCCTGAGTTCAATTCCCAGCAACCACATGGTGGTTCGAGACCATCTGTGATGAGATCTGGTGCCCTCTTCTTGTGTCTGAAGACAGGGTACACACATAAATAAAAAATAATTTAAAAAAAAAAAAAAAAAAAAGGTGTCCAGGGTAGGAATTGTATAGCTGGTGTGTTTGGGCAGGGGATGTGTCCTGTGAATTGTTATGCTGGACTTCGGGCTGAGGGAGTGAAGCCCTCAGTAGGATAGGGTGGAGGAAGGTGTGTCTTAGTTACCTTCCTATTGCTGTGTTGAAACACCATGACCAAAGCTACTTGGGGCTGGGGGAAGGGTTTAATGGCTTACATATCCTGAATTACAGTCCGACGAGGGGTGGCAAGGCAGGAACTCAAACCAGATGAGAACCTGGAGGAAGGAACTGATGCTCAGACCACGGAAGGGTGCTGCTGACTGCCTTGTTCCCCCTGGCTTGCTCAGCCTGCTTCCTTATAGAACCCAGGACCGCCAGCTCAGGGGTGGTAGCACAATGAGCTGCCCCTCTCCCCCACATCGATCACTAATTAAGAAAATGCTCTATTGGGTTGGGGATTTTGGCTCAGTGGTAGAGCGCTTGCCTAGCAAGCGCAAGGCCCTGGGTTCGGTCCCCAGCTCCGAAAAAAAGAATAGGAAAAAAAAAAATGCTCTACAATCTTATCTCATGGAGCTATTTTCTCAATTGAATTTGTCTCCTCTCTGGTGACTCTAGCTAGCTTGTGTCCCTGGGTCGAGTTGACACAAAACTAGCCAGGACAGAAAGGTGTGAGGGTGAATAGGGCTCGTTTTGGGGGGTGGAAGAGCCACCAGGGGTTTGCAATGGCCTGAAGTGAAGGACTGGACTTTGAGAATGGTGAAGTGGAGTGTTGGGGAGGATGTAGGGCGGATCTGTGGGGTTAGGGCAACTTTGGGTGCTGGAGTCTCTAGGCTGTTCAAACCTCTGAACCCTGGGGGTTGGAAAGGAATAGGTAGGTGTCTTTGCCACGCCAGGCCTTGTCTCCAGAGTCTCTCGAGTATTCAGGTATATCTGGGGTCCCCTGTGGGCGATGATGGGGAGTATCAGATTTGGGATGAGGGAGGGGTCCTGTCTGTCCTGGTCCTGTGTGGGAGTGGGGTCTTCAAGGAGTTGGGCAGGTCCTGGAAGGAGGGTCTTTGACTGTTACAGGGAAGTGGGGTGTGGGCAAGGAGAGAGAGGGCAATGTCTAAAGAGTTGGGGTGGTTTTCAGGCCCTGCTGCAAGGGGTTAAGATAACAACAACACGGGGTCTCAGAGGAGTTGGGAGGGGGCCCCGGGTCTGTGAAGTTCCCGGGGTCTTTGAGCAGGGTGGCTTTGGAGATCTATGATGTCCCAGGGTCTCACGAGAAGTTGTGCAGGGCTGGGGAGTGGGGGCCGAAGCCTCAGGATGTTCCAGGATGTTTGAGATCCCGAGGCTCTGAGGTGCGCGATCTATGCGATCTGCAGGTCCCCGGGGCCCCGAGACCCGGATCTCTGAGCTCCTCGTCTCCACCGCCCCGGGTCTCGGAGGAGGCGGGCCCGCCCGGTCCCCGCCGTCCCTCCCGGCCGGTGCTGGCACCGCCCCGCCTGACATCAGTTCCTGCGGCCGCGCACAGCCCGCGTCTCCTTCCCGGCTCGGCGCTCCGGAGGCGGCGGCGGCGGTGGCGACGGAGCGAGGCCCGGGCGAGGCGAGGCGAGAGGGCGGCGGGCGCCGGGGCCTGCGGCCGGCACGACGGAGTCCCCTGCACGGCCGGCGGCAGCGGTTGGCGGCGGCCCCGGGCGCCCGGCGTGGGAAGCGGCGACGGGGCGGCGGCGGCGGCGCCATGGAGCCTCGGGAGGTGAAGGACCGAATCCTGGAGAACATCTCGCTGTCGGTGAAGAAGGTGAGCGGCCTCCTTTGACCCGGGTCCCCGTCGCTCGCCCCCTGGGTCGCCTCTGTGGCCCGGACCCCGAGCCACTGTCCTCCGGGCGACCCCCGGGCCCAGCTGGGGAAGCGGGCGTCTCCCGGGAGCGCCGCGGCCTCCGAGCTATTTTTAAAGAACAAAGTTGAGGTCAGCGTCCTCGGAGCTCCCCGGTGCCCGACCCGGCCTTGCCTTCCCGAGACTGGCCGGTGACACCTCGGGAAGGCTCCGGGTAGGACGGGGCACGGAGAGCATCCCTGAGGAATCCATTGCATCCATCCTCTTCGGGGCAAAGGCCGAGGACCAGCACCTGCTTGCTGGTCACCCCAGCTGTACCCTGCGACATTGCCTGGGCACACGCTGAGTCCCCGAGCCCTCCTACTCCAGGGTGGCAGCTTAGAAAAAGCTAATTACAGAGTTCTGATGGAGGACCCGAGGTGTGTTGGGTTGTATGTTTGGATGGTGAGCCTTGGGACAGTGACACTATGACACTCTCCGTTGGGGCTTGTTAGTATTGGTCAGTGCCCCAATTCCTGGTAGACATGACTACCTGTCAAGGGCATGCACATGGGTGAGGAGAGAGGCCAGCCTCCGAAGGCTGGGTGTGGTGATGCACCTCTGTCATCCCGGCACACAGGAGGCCAAGGCAGAGGCTAGCCTGGACTGCATCGTGAGACTGTCTCAAAAGCAAATAATAGAGGAATGGGAAAGATTGACTAACCTTCCATATATACATACATGTATACATATACATATATATACATGTATGTAAATATGTGTGTGTGTTCATATATGAATGAGAGAATGGAGGTCAGAGGACAACTTTTGAGAATTGGTTCTCTCCTACCATGTGAATTCCAGGAATCAAACTCAAGTTTGTAAGTCTTGGTAGCAATGCCTTTACCCTCTGAGCCATTTCTCTGGCCCTCTTCTTTCTTGCTTTCCTTTTTCTTTTTCAAACAGTCCTATGTAGACAAGGCTAGCCTCAAACTCTCCCTCCGGAGTGCTTCCATTAAAAGCAAGTACCATTTATGCCTGCCTCCTTTAAGGTTCTTTGTGCTTCTAACTGGGCAGAGAGCGCCTTTGATTCCAGCATTTGGGAGGCAGAGTCAGGTGGATTTATATGAGTGTGAGGCCAGCCTGGTCTACATAGTGAGTTCCAGGGCAGCCAGAGCTACACAGTGAGACGCTGTCTTTAAAAAACAAACAAAATTAAAAAAAAAAATTTCTGTGTTTAATACGACTTACTCTGAGACAGGAAGTTAGTTGTGGCTACTTGGTTTGAAGGAAGCTACGCAGTACAAATTCTCAATCAGAACCAGGAGCCGGACGGCGGCACACGCCTTTAATCCCACTCAGGGGCTAGAGGCAGGTGGATCTCTGCGAGTTCAAGGCCAGCCAGGTCTACAGAGGAGAGTTCTAACACAGTCAGAGAGGGCTAAATAAAGAAACCCTGCCTCAAAAAGATAAAAACAAAGCAAAACAAACCACAAAACAACACAACTGCTAGAACGTTCAGCTCCAGGGGTAGACACCGAGGCTGAAAGTCATGGCAGGCCTAGTCAGATGACCGGAGCAGGTAAACTGGTTTGCAAGCCAAAGTTGGCGTGCAAACTAGATGGGTTCATTCCCCGGAACTCATGATGGAAAAAAAGAGAATTAAAAAAAAAAAAAAACAAAAAAAAAAAAAAAACGTTGCCGGAGAGAGAACTAGCTCAGAGGCTAAGATCATTCATTGGTTGCTTTTCCAGAGGACCTAAGTTGGGGTCCTAGCACCGACACTGGGGTGGCTAACTATCGCCTGTTGATCAGGACTATTTGCGTATCTCCCCACAACACGCATTGATTATAAACAATAGAAGAAACCTTTTGAACACTGGTCCTCCAAAACACTCCTTTGGTAGAGACAGGAAGTTCTAACTAAGCCTTGACAGACAGATTGATAGTATTCCCAGAGAGAGAAGGCAGCATTCAGGCTAGAAGGAGCATCCTCCAAAGAAGTGTCCTGCCCCCAGGTAGTTTTCTAAGGGTGAGCATCAAGGATTCTGCTACATGTGGCTAGAATGCACACACTGGGAAAGCCTGTGTGCGCACAGAGGCCAGCAAGGCACAGACCCCCAGGCCTGGCTTTAGGTTCTGAATCTGTCACTGGTCGTAATGATCCTAGCAGCCAGCGGAACCTCAGTTGACTTGGTCAGACTCTGCTCCTAGTGTTGTACGGAAATTCAGTTCCGTGAGAGGATATACCTACACGGCTCCGCACAATCCCTGTCACACAAAGGCCGAGTCCCTGTCACAGCTGCCACTGTCAGCTGCAGTGCTCTTGTGTTTTTTTTTTTCCCCTGAGGTGGGGCTGGAACCCAGGGCCGTGTGCATGCTCTGTGAGCACTCCACCATAAGCCACAACCACGGGCCTTTTTTATTTCATTATTTTATTTTACCTTATTCTTTTAGATAGCTCAGGCTGACAAAATGACCTCCTGGTGATTTTCAATCTTCCCTTCCAACCTACAAGCGCTGGAATTACTGGCATGCACCACCACAACTGGCTTCTGTTTGTTGCTGGGGATTGAACCCAAGCGCCCCCACCCCAGCCCCCACCCCGGCATGTTGGACAGAGGCTCCACCCACTGAGCTACGTCCTGAGTGTCCCGTTTTTTCTTTTTCTTCTATTTTTTGATTTTGCAAGGCAGGATTTCTTCATGTAGATAGTCCTGGCTGTCCTGGAACTCTCTCTGTAGACCAGGCTAGCCTCACACTCACAGAGATCCATCTGCCTCTTACCTCAGGAGCGCCAGGATCGAGGACGTTTGACACTATACCCAGCCATCTTTTATTTTCCTGAGACAGTGTCAAACTCCGTTGCCCAGGCTGCTCTCGAACTTTTGTCCTCTTGCCTTAGCACAGTCATAGACCTGAGGCACCATGTCCTCCTTCCTGGAAACTTTTTCTTAAAGGGTCAGGTGGAGAATATTTTTAAGCCTCGGCGGAAATTGCCCACGTCTTTCCTTTTTACTCCACAACAACCACCCATTTATGGGTAAGGCTGTATTTCTAGTAAACCTCTATAAAAATAGACTAAACTTTGGCCCACAGGTAGGAGTTTATATATGGACATCTGGGTATACCACAAAGAGTTCCTGTCAAGGAGGGCTGGGGAGCACTTGCAGAGAAATGAGGGTGACCAGGCCTGAAGAGAGCCCAGCCAGCATGGCAGGTGCATCATTGTTATAGCAGACTTGCGGGGAGAATGTGGGCACCGGGAATCCCAACCACGGAAGGATTCAGTTTCCTGAGCATCCCTCCCTCATCCCCCTCCCCAGGTTCTCCTCTTTTCAGGTCCTAGGAAGGTAACAGGGACAGAGATAGGGTCTCCATCCTCCATGAAGCAGAAGACGAGGAATGATGTAGTCAGATCTTACTCCACCCATTTCACACTCTAGCTGGCTCTGCACAGGCTTTAGGCAGAGCATGATGTAGACACGGCGGGGTTAGCTTCAGCAAGGACCGCTCCTCAGGAGGAGGAATTTATTCTAAGGAAGAGTTATTTATTCTAAGGAAACAAGCCTTGGGTGAGGAAAAGAGACAGATGTCACTCTGGTCTGAGCTGGCCTCGAACTCACTGGAGCCTAGGAGGCCAGTGCCTCCCTGGAATTACAAACCTGTGACATTATGCTAAGCATCAAGTTCTGAAAACACACATCACACACACATGACCCAAATGTGTACCACACATACATGCACCACATACACACATACATGTACCACACATACCATACACCCACTACACACACATATGTACTATACACACACATGTATCACATACACACATACACACCACACATGCACCATACACCATGCAGCACACATATACCGGTAAACACAAATATGGACAGGGTATGGCTCAGTGGTAGACTGCTTGCCTTAGCATGCACGAAGTCCTGGGCTGGGTCCCCAGCACTATATTGGGGGTCTACCTGAATTCCCAGTGCTAGAAGGTAGAAGCCGGAGGATCCAAAATTCAAGCTCATCCTTGGCTACATTAGAGATTCTAGGCCAGCCTGGGCTACACGAGACTGTCTGAAAAAACAGTACAATGGCCGGAAAGAGATGGCTCAAGGGTTAAGAACACTGACTGCTCCTCCAGAGGTCCTGAGTTCAATTCCCAGCTACCACATGGTGGCTCACAACCATCTGTAATGGGACCTGATGGGTCCTAAGACAGCTACAGTGTACTCACATACAATAGATAGATAAATAAATGAGACAAAAATATGAAAAACTGAACAATAAAAAACACTCAAACACTTGGTAGCCGGAAGGTAGAAGGATTACCATAAGGTTAGGGCTAGCCTAGGCTTCATAGCCAACACTCTGCCTTCAAAACACTTACCATTATCATAATAATTATTACTGTTAAAAATAACACAGCCACGGGTATCTCAAATGCTTGCAGGATGAAAACGAACCATCCCGAGTCTCCCCTACCATAAAAGGGACAAATTACCTCCTAAGACGTTGACAGCAGGCACAGTGGCTGCTTGTGTGACCTGCTTCTTCACCTGTTCGGTTGAGGTTGACACTGCCTCCTGCTGAAACGAGCCTCCCTTCAGAGAGGGCCTGTTTCCAGCACGTGGGCCCTATCAGCCAGAGCCCGCCCCCTCTGAGCCAGAGCCCGCCCCTTTCTGAGCCGGAGCCCGCCCCCTTCTCGGCCAGAGCCCGCCCCCTTTTGGGTGGGATCCAGAGGCTCCAATGACATTTGTTGCCCAGCCCAGCTAGCTACACATGGCTGCTTCCAAGGTTGTCCTGAGGAGTAGACTTTTTCCCTTTTTTTTTTTTTTTTTTTTTTTTTTTTTTTTTTTTTTGTTTTTTGAGACATCCCTCTGATAGCCCTGGCTGTTCTTGGTATTTGCCAGGTAAGTCGGGCTGGCCTCGAACTTAACAGAGATCCACCTGCCTCTGCCACCCGAGTGCACACTAGGGTTAAAGGTGTGTGCTCTGCCTGGCCTCGCCTTTCAATTCCTTCAGATTGCTTAGCTCTGGCAGTGCGGTGAAAATTAGTGAAAGTCCAGACCTTTTGATTTTACAATCTTTTACAAGTCTGTCTGCTTTCTGGGGAAATGTTCTGAAAACCCCGAAGGACATGAGTCACTGGGGGTGGGGAGATCTAAGTAAAATAGCCACACACATATTTCATGAAGCGAGGTGCTTCCCTTTTCCTCCTGCTGGGCCGTGGTATTGGCCGCGGCTCTTTCTCTTTGGTTGCAGAAGAGGCGGTGAAGGACCCAAGGACTCGCAGGTGGGCTCGGTGCGGGCGCTGCAGGCTCTGACCCTATAGGTCACCCCGCTGACACCTCAGGGACAGTGTGAGACAAGTGTTGCCTGCTCTTCCTGAGCTCTGCCCGTCTGGCTTACCAAATGCTTGTCTGACATCAGGTCTCGGTTAGAAGCCTTCTGACACTATGGCCTGGTCTATGCTGGCCTTGGCTCTACCTTAGAGCCATTCAAATCAAAAGGCTCCGGGTGATGGTTTGAGGCCAGGCAGGAATTCGTGGCAATTGTGGCCTGCCAGGTCTGACTCCCTGTGGCCACAGCTCACCCTCAAGGTTGGGTGACTCAGTGGTGACCCTATGACCTTTCTCAAAACTCCACTCTTCCCAGTCCAATGTGAAAAGGTGGTCATGAAAAAAACAAAACAAAACTGATGTAACTCTGCCGTCGGCTGTCACAGTGTTCGGTTTAGAAGCGTGCTGAACGGGGGCGGAGGGTGCCATGGTCAGGATGCTGAGAGGAGCTGGGTGTGAATGTTGTAGGGAGGAGAAGACTGGCTTTCCTAGATAGCTCGCCGCTGCCAGCGCCCCCTGTTTGTCCTGCCAGGGTGCTTGTCTTGGTCTCAGGACTCGTCACTTTGCCTCTGCATGTTGCTGTCAGAGCTGACAGTACCCTGAATTCACGGGAAACACTGGGACTCTCCTGTGGCAAAGTTCCCCCCTGGTGGCCTCTTGGGTGGCAAAGGGGCTTCCCAACATGCTCTGCAGTGTGGATGGAGCGATCCTTGCCCTCTCCTGGCTTCCTGGAGTGTCCAGGATAGAGATAAGTCCTAGCAGTTGGTATGAGTAACATCCTGCCCATCCTCCTGGGTGCCTATATGAGTGCACTGTCCCTGTCTTTAGACACACCAGAAGAGGACACTAAATCCCATTATAGATCTAAGTAATCCCATTACAGATGGTTCTGAGCCACCATGTGGTTGCTGGGATTTGAACTCAGGACCTCTGGAAGAGCAGCCAGTGCTCTGACCACTGGGCCATCTCTCCAGCCGGGTGTCTTGAACTTGAGGCAGGAGAGTGATAAGGTTTTAAGCTGGGGCTGGAGGCTCACCGCTCTGTCCGATTTCATAAGCACCTGGGGTCATCCTGAGCGCATCCTCTGTCCAGGATGGTCCTGCTTTAGACTTCTCCGTGTTGCGTATCTGGGGTTTATCTTTTCCCTTGCTTGTGTTAAACATTACAGAAGCACACAGGGCAGAACATCTCCGTTTCTCATGGTCCATTCTCTTCCCCAGACAGCACAACCAGACTCTTAAGTAGCCCAGTGGCTTGGGAGAACAAGGAAGGGACCGCCCCCATTTGAAATCCACAAGCTCCCCCACCCCACCCGAGTTTTTGGAAGTCATACATCACTGATCAATGTCAGCACAAGTCGTCTGATTTTTTTTTTTTTCTTTTTTTTCTGAGATGGCCTCAAACTCACCTCGTAGCCCAGGATGACTTTGAACTTCTGACCATCCTGCCTCCACGTGGAGCACCTCCCCCAGTTTTACGTGTTGCCTGGGATGGAACCGGATGCTAGCCCAGCTCCCTACCCACCGGGCCACCCCACCCCCAGCCTCACTGGAGCCGTTCATTTCTGGTGTTCGTTCCACTGGCTGCTGAGGCTTGAAGCACTGAGAGGAAGAGGCAGTTTTACAACTAACTGGGCTCCTTACATTTAGTCAACTGGAGCCGGCTCCTGTTTCCACAACCTTCCCAGTCAGTAACACATCACACTGCAGGAGGGCCCATGTGCTGCCCAAGGCAGGGAGGGTAGGCTCGGGGAGACAGCTTGTCCAAAAGCATTAACCTCAGAAGGAGCAAGGCTGACCTTGGAACCGTCTTCCTGGTTCCCTCTCTTTCCATTCTCCATGATGTCTGCTGTAAGATAATTGAGTGTCTCTGTAGGCCGGTCTTTTTAATGTAGACAACACTGGGCTTCATCAGGACACGTGAATCTTTGCACTCTCCTTGCTTGTCCCCTTCTTGCCCTCCCCTCCCCGACTGCTGTGTGCTGAGCGCACTGTCCTCGCTAGGAGTCAGCAGCGAGCAAATCCTAGGATGGGGCTCCACTAGAGACAAACGTGAGGCGGGTGGCAGTGGGGATCTGTGGAGGTGGGGGGATCAGTCAGTGTAAGTGCACAGGGACCTGCGTGTTTGATCACTGGAATCCACTTTAGAAAGCTGCCCCAGGGCTGGAGAGATGGCTCAGCGGTTAAGAGCACTGACTGATCTTCCAGAGGTCCTGAGTTCAAATCCCAGCAACCACATGGTGGCTCACAACCATCTGTAATGAGCTATGACGCCCTCTTCTCTGGTGTGTCTGAGGATAGCTACAGTGTACTCACAAAAATAAAATAAATAAGAAAGAAAGCTGCCCCATAGCAAACTGTTCTTGGTGACCATTGAGGCGGTGACAGCAGGATTCCTGGGGCATGGTGGCCAGCCAGCCTAGCCCATTCAGTGAATTGTAGGTCAAGTGTGAGACCATCTCAAAAAACCCAAGGTGGACAGTGTTCCTGAGGAACAGACATTAGAGGTTGTCCTCCTGACTTTAGCATGTAACACACACACACACACACACACACACACACACACACACACACAAAGAATTACAGTGGGTAGATGTGTACCTCAGGCCCTCCTTCCTGGCCTTAAGTAACCATAATTTGGAATCCAGAATGTTCCAGGCAGACTTCTTCACCCTTTGCATTTTCGGTCTGTAATGTATCTGACTGGACCATGGCATTGCACGGGCCACGTCCTCCAGAGTAGTGCTCTATTAGGCAGTGACCTTGGTGGCCATTTTCCTTTATCAGCACACTGCTTGGTTGGGGGATGGACTCCTGAGGTCATGCAGGCACCATGGATTGGGGAAAGGGGAACTAAAAGAGAGCACAGGCAACGAAGGTGCAGCTTGGACGCCTGGGTTAAAGCAGGCTCTAAGCAGCCTCTCCCCCACACAAGCACAGCACACAGCCCCGGTGACTGAGAAACGACTGAGAAACGGGGCAGGGTTTTGCCAGCTCCAGCCTAGAAGGATGGAGGAGAATCTACGCAGTGTGTTCTTTCAAGCCAGTGCCCGCCTTCTGGGCCTCTGGTGTTTGTCCAGTAGCTCTTGGCAGTTTTTCTCCACACTCTGAAAGGCATCCTCCAAAAGGGGTCAAGGCTTGCTCCCAAGACTGAGGAGTACTTTGAGGCTTGGGCAATCTCCTTCCTGGAAGGAGAAGGATTTAACTGCTTTTTAAAATGTTTTTAGGGCTGGAGAGATACTCTCTCTCTCTCTCTCTCTCTCTCTCTCTCTCTCTCTCTCTCTCTCTCTCTCTCTCTCTCTCGCTAGGCTGTTAGGAGCACTGGCTGCTCTTGCAGAGGACTCTCAGGGTGGGTTCCCAGCGGGATGTGGTGGCTCACTACCTTCTGTAACTCCAGTTCTAGGGGATCCAGTGCCCTCTTAGGGTTCCTACAGGCTTTGGGCACGATTATGGCTAAATCTCAAACAGTTCATGTATAAAATATACCATTCCCCACCCCCCAAAAAAAGGAGTAAAAATTTTAAAACATAATTATTTGTGGGGAGAGAAGCATGCTCTTGTGTGTATGTGGAGGTCCGAGGACTACTTGTGAGAGTCAGTTCTCTCCTTTCACCATAGGGGACCGAGGGATTGAACTCAGGTCATCAGGTTTAGCGGCAAGCACCTTTACTTGCTAAGCCACCTTGCTGGCCCTTAACAACTTTAATTTTTTTTAATTAAAATTTTAGATTTATAAAAAAAATTTAGATTTATGCCTCTGATGCCAGCACTTGGGAGGCAGAGGCAGGCAGATCACTGAGTTTGAGGCCAGCCTGGTCTACAGACTGAGTTCCAGGATAGCCAGGGCTACACAGAGAAACTCTTTCTCAAAACCATGTGGATACTGGGGACCTAACCTGGGTCCTCTGGAACGGCAGTCACCTTTAACCTCTGACCTTTCTCCAGCCTTTCCACCCTTAATTTTTCTTTCTTTTTTTTTTCCCACTTTCTTTTTCTCCCCCTTTCTTTTCTTTTCTTTTTTTAGATAGGGTCTCATGTAGCCCTGATCTCCTCAAACCCCCTGCCTGCTGGGAATGACTGAGCTTCTGACTGCTGACCACTGTGTCCTCTTCATCCACCATTAAAGCCTAAACACAGCCCATAAAAAACCTCCAGAACCTGTTTTTCCCCCACATGGAAGCTTCTTAGTAGATCTGTCAGCCCATGTGATGTCTGCCCCTGTCCTGGGGCTATCAGCCCTGATTTTGGGAGGTGGGGGACGCCGTGGGATCCACGGGAATGTTGTAGAGGCTTTAATGTTACTAGTGTTGAATCACGGATAGTGCAGGTCTTGGCCAATAGACCGGGACACCTCAGGGACTGAAGGATGGGAATGTCATGTCCTTGAGGAAACAGGACCGGTCTCTGAGCTTCTCCAAACCTCAGGTGGGATGGAAGCAGGGAGCTACCTCTGGGAACTGAGCAGATATGGTTAAGTGGTAGGGAAGTGCCTTTGCCTCCCTCGGCCACAAAATGAGGGCTGGTCTTTCTGAGTTTCTCAGTGCTTGTGGTTTGCTAGGTGCCACACGATGCCCTCCCCCACCCTGATCCCCCCCCACTCTCCAGGTCTCTCTCCTTCATATGCCATTCATTCTGGGCTGGCATTCTTACCCAGACAGTGGAAAACTGCTTGGTTAACTACATGGTTGTCTTAGAAACCCTGGGATGCCGGAGTTCTTCAGCCCTGGCCGCCATCCGGTCCTGACTGAGCCCTTGCTGGGGATTCCCTCCAGAAATGCTCTTGGCACTGCTGTTCTACTCCTTGGATCCCATGACAGGGGCATTGTTGTTCTTAAGCTTCCTGGGACTGGAGATGCAGCCTGGTTGGTAGACTGCTTGCTTAGCATGCATGAGACTGGGGTTGTGATTTCTAGCGCACTTGGGGGTGCTGAGGCAGGAGGACCAGGAGTTCAAGGTCACCCTTGGCTATGTTGACAGCCTGGACACTTGCGACACGCCCCAACCACCTCACCCCACCCCGCACACAAAAGAAGCTTTGCTAAAATGTATATTTACTATGTACCTGTGTTTGTTTGTTTTTGAGGGTCTAGCCGATGCCCTCTTCTGGGGTGTCTGAGGACAGCGACAGTGTACTCATATATAATAAGTAAATCTTTTAAAAAAAAAAAAAAAAAGAATCTGCTGAGTTTCAAGTTCGAGTTATTGCAGTCATTTAAAAATGCTTTTTTTTTAATTATTTACTTTATTTATAGATGGTTGTGAGCCTATGAGCCACCATGTGGTTGCTGGGAATCGAACTCAGGACCTTTGGAAGAGCAGTCAGTGCTCTTAACCACTGAGCCATCTCTCCAGCCCCCTAAAAATGCTTTGTTTACATTAAACGTGTTCCACAGAACTTCCCTGCCCTGTACCCCAGGGGCTTCCATCAAGGTTCCTATCGAATCCTTGGTCACTGTGACCCCATGGTGCCCTCTCTGGAAACTCTTCCACATGGCTTCTGCGGCATTCACTGTCCTACATGACTCTCAGTCGCCTTCCTGACCTTGTCATGTATCACCAACCCCCTCAGCCTCTGGGCTTCAGCCACAGCGGACTGCTTAGTGGTGGTCCTGCCCCAGCATGGTGGCTGGCTGTGTGTGAGGTTTCCGGGCAATGCTGAAAGTAAGATGGCGTCTGGCCCACACGTGGACTCTGCTGTTCGTCTGAAGGGGCCTGGGCTTGGTTATAGTTCTCAAGTTCCTGCTGGTCAAGCAGCGCTCAGACACCCTCTTCCTGACCTCAGGGTCCAGCATGGCTGCCGTGCCTCTCAGCCCACTTCCCCACCACCTCCTGGACAGCTCCCCTTTAATGCCTCCTGGTCGAGCACCACCTGATCTATGACTGGGACCGTTCAGTGGCTGGGACCTGAAACCTAGAATGACCACTACTTCCACTTTCTTACACATAGCCGCTCACCCACTGAAGAACCCCTGGACACTGTTTTCAGATCCTCAGTCTGACCCCCTCACTCCCTCCAGCACCACGGCTGTCCTGGTGCCACGCCTGCATGATGACCGGGATTCTCCCAGCCACGCTTTCTACCTCCACTTGGCATCCACAGTCCGGTGTGTCACACAAGAGCCTGTGATGTGCATCTGATCACCCTATCTCCTGGTGGTTAAACCGTTAGGGGTCCCGTTAAACAGGAAGTGAAATATGGATGGAGTCCTAACCCAGCCTGTACGTGGTTTGGCTCTCGACTCCCATCGTAGCCTCCTCTTGCTCACATCCTGAGCCCAGCCATGTCAGCCCCTCACTGCTGGTCCCGCCTCCGGACCTTTGCACCTGCTCTGGGACACGAACACCCCTCCCTGAGGAGTCTCAGTGATCATCCTCAGACAAATCGTCCCTGGCCCAGAACTAATAACAGGCCCATGCCCTTCTTTGCTTTAAAATAAGACTTATCACTCTGCGCTGTATCAGATGTATGGTCACATATGGTTTGTCGCTGGCACGCAGTGTGTTACAAACTCCAGACCTTTGTAGATTTCTGTGAAGATTGGCATCTGAGGCTACGGGCATAGCCAGTGTAAGTCTGGTTGTTTGGCATACACAAGGCCCTGGGTTTGAGCCCCAAGACTGCCAGATTGGGATACAGAGAGATTTCATACCCATGCATACTAGGTACTTAGTAATATTTTTTTTTTCGGAGCTGGGGATCGAACCTAGGGCCTTGCGCTTGCTAGGCAAGCGCTCTCCCACTGAGCTAAATCCCCAACCCCTGGTACTTAGTAATATTAATTGAACTGTATAACTCCCAAAGACGTGAGCTTCTGGCCTCTGCTGAACCGACCTTAGGAGACACTGCTCCCAGCTCAGCGATCACAATGTGCTGCTTGCCACCTCTCTCGGGACCTTAGGCCATGGGCCAGCATCCTTTCTCCACACAGAGCCAGATAGGATCTACTTAACTCTGTCACGGTGGCACCAAGGCAGCGCAGATAACACAAGCAGACTGGTGTGTCCTGCCAAGTCTGAAATCTGCCTTTTCCCAGAGGACGTCCTCTGAACAGTAGTGTGAATTCTTCCCAGAAGTGGGGTGCTCCTCTGTGAGTCTCAAAGGAGAGGCACAAGGAGGGAGGGCCGTGGGACCATGGTCTCCAACATTCTCTGACCATCATCCAAGAAACAGGTTCAAATCTATAGGTTTTTAAGTTTTTACTTTTTTTTTTTTTAAGATTTTTGTGTATACAGTGTTCTGCCTGCATGCATGCCAGCATACCAGAAGAGAGCGTCAGATTCCATTACAGATGGTTGTGAGCCACCATGTGATTGCTGGGATTTGAACTCAGGACCTCTGGAAGAGCAGCCAGTGCTTTTAACTGCTGAGCCATCTCTCCAGCCTGAGTTTTTCACTCTTGGTCTCTCCCAAAACAGATTAGAAAAGCATTTAAACAGTCTAACTTGCTTTGCTTGTGTTGGTTTTTGAGGTAAGGGCTGGCTGCCTCTTCTCAGCTACTAGAGCTCTGGGGTTACAGACATGTGCCATCATGTCTGGTAACCCCGACATTCATCCAGGGATTGTGAACTCTGGCTGTGTGCTTGAGTTATGGTGTGGCTGTGGCAATTGAATAGACTCGGAGTAACATTGCCGACACCAGATCGCAGCTGCTCAGACTTGTAAAGTGTTTGGGAAGCCCTTTGACTCTTGTTTGTTTGGTTATTCAAGACTGGGGTCTCCCTAGATAGCTCTGGCTGTGTTGGAACTCACTATGTAGACCACCCTGGCTTTGAACACACAAGACCATCCTGCCTCTGCCTCCCAGAGTGATGGGATAAGGGCATGTGTCACCATACCTGGTGGCCCTCTGGTAAATAAGGTATTAACCTCACCCAAAGCCTCCTGGAAGCCTTGTAGAAATGAAGTTTGGAGGAGCAGTTAGCTGGGTGCCCTGCCCCTGGTCTCCTGGTGACTGGCAATGTCAGTATCGGCCGTGTCTGATCTCAGGACCCTGCACTTAGGCACTCTGCAGGCTTCCCAATGCACATAAGCAGCGCTCGCTCGGTATGTGATGGATCTGATCGTAGGTGTCTGCTATCGGCAGATATCGAATGCAACCACAGAGTCATTTGGCATAAAAGATGCTAACCGCACTTCTGGGCTGTGTCCATTGCATCCTGACTGCCAGCTCCATCTCTCTGGACTCCTCATCCACTGTTTGCTCTCCCAGTCCTGCAGCCCTGGGAGGTGGCGGTCAGCTGCCTCTCCGAGGCTCACCCCTGTCGTTTACCTCGATGCCTGCTTTGCTGACCAGCTCCCAACATATGAGCTCAAGCTATTGATGCAACTCCTTGAGCAGAGAGAGTCAGGCAGATCTCTGGAGCCCACCGGTCAGCGACCTTAGCCAATTGGTGAGCTCTTGGTTCAGAGGCTCTGTCTTTAAAAAATAAGGCAGTTAGCCTTTAATCCTAGCATTTGGGAATCAGAGGTAAATGGATCTCCTTGAGTGTGAGGCCAGCCTGGTCTACATAGCAAGTTCCAGGCCATTCAGGGCTACATAACAAGGCCCTGTTTCAGAACAGGAAGGAATATGCACATTCATACGCCATGCACACATACACACAAATATGCACACACATACCATGCACACTCATACAGCATGCACACACATTCTGCGGTGTTCCCTTTTAACTGTCAGGGTATCACAGTCCGGAATGACCTGGAAATACTTTTAACAAGGGATTTTTCTAGATCAAAGTTGGCCCGTGGGCACATCTGGAGGATTGTTTCGGTTATGCTAATTGATGTGGGATGTCCCAGCCCACCCTGGGCAGTACCATTCCCTAGGCAGGGGGTCCTGGGCTCTATAAGTGTAAAAGGTGGGCTAAGGACACATTAAGACACACACTCACTTGGGCCTGCTTGTGACTCTGGATGTGCTGTCTCAAGTTCCCGCTGTTTTGGTTTCTCCCAACTTGATGGGCCGTGACCTGGAATTGTGAGCTAGAAAAAACCCTTCCTTCCAAAGTTGATTTTCGTCGGCATATTTTATCACAATAACAGAAATGAAACTAGGTCACATACACACAAATTAAATTTTTTTGTTAAAAAAGAAAAAGGGAAGAGAAGAGTAGGAACCACTGCTGATAAAATAATAGATACAGAGAGCGGAGGTTACCATCTTCACACTGAAGGGCATATTTAGCCGGAGGCTACGCCATTGGTATACCTGAGAACACAAGTTTGTTGTGGTTCATTACCTCAGCTAACGTTTATCTGCTTGATGCTTACCAGCTATGCTGAGCCTCTCGGATGCTTTTTATTACCCGATCCCCTAAACGAGCAGCATCCAGCAGGACAGCCTGCCGTTGGGTCTGCACTGCCCAGGATAGAGCTGCTGGGCTCAGGAGGCCCGTGCCGCTAGAGTGGATATTTTGTTTCCTTTAAGTTAGCTTAAATTTCCTTTTGTTTTTAAGATGTGCATTGTGTATGGTGCTAGAGATTGAGTTCTGGCCATGTGTGCTGGGTGCTGGGTAAGTGTTCCCCTACTTCAGCCATCTCTCCAGCCCTTAAGGTAACTTTAAATAGTCACTTAAGGCCAGCAGGCACTGGACTGGACTACTTGTCTCTAAAAAAATCCCTCGAACTATTTTTTTTTCAAGGGGTTGGAGGGTTTGTTTCAAGGCATAATTTCTCCAGCTGCTCTGGAACTCACTCTACAGACCAGGATGACTTCGAACTCACAGATTCACCTGCTTCTGTCTCCTGAGTTCTGGGATTAAAGGTGAGGGCCACCAGCACCCGACTTCCCCTTTAACTCACTTTAAAGGGGAGAAAAAATGAGCAGGGAGTCAAGTAACTCTCTGAGGTGTGCCACTGCGTGCCAGGGCCAGGCTTAGCTCCCACTTCCTGCCTCAGACCCCTGTGTCATTGCCATATGCCTTCTTACAGTTTCTAATTGCATATTTATTTGGTATGTGTGGGGTGGGGTACACACATGCTGTGGTACATGTCTAGGGCTCAAAGAACAACTTAGGAGAGTCAGTTCTCTCCATCTACCCTGTGGCTATGGAGGATTGAACTCAGGTCCTCACGCTTGGCAGCAAGCCCTTCGATGCTGAGCCTTGGTGTGGTTTTTTTTTTTTTCTCCCTAAAAAAATGGTTTTATGTTGTAGGTTGCTCTCTGAGTCATGAAATCACGTGTAGATTTGCAACTGTGTAATTCTGCAATATGTGCATATTTACAATGTATAGATATGTATGACATATCTAAAGACACCTGTCGGATTTCCCAAGGGGTCCCAAGGAAGGCCTGAGAAAATGGGGACCAGGCCTGTGTTCATGGGTAGAAAGACTAGACACTGTGAGACACCATCTCTCCACATGAATAGTCTTTGGGTTCAGCATAATTCTATTATAAATCCAATATGAGGCTGGAGAGATGGCTCTGCACTTAAGAGCACTGGCTGCTCTTCCAGAGGTCTTGAGTTCCATTCCCAGCGCCCTGGCGGCTCACGACTGTCCGTATAACTGACGCACACGCAGGCAAAGCACCCATGCACATAAAATAGTTTTTTAAAAAGCCCTAAATAGGATGGTGATGAACTTTGATTGTGAGAGAATGGCTTGGGGTTAACAAAGTGGCTGGGCACATAACGGCGCTTGCCACCCAACCTGATGGCCCGAGTTCAATTCCCCGATCGGATCCATAGAGTCAAAGGAGAGAACCCGCTCCAGTAAGTTGTCCTCTTACTTCCATATGAGCACACGTGCCCCCTATAAATAAATGGTGGCTGGAATAACAATTTTGTAAAAGAATATCTGGATGGGGCTAAGCAGATTTCTGCCCGTGTCCAAGGGCTGAGGAAAATGGAGATAATTAAAGAGGACGGGCATGGAAAGAGCAGACTGACAACGCAGAGTGATCTAGATGAATGGAAAGAGGCTGGGCCATTCATAAATGTGGAAAATGGGTCACCATCTAGAACTAGTACAGGTGACCCTTGACTTCATGCCCAAAGACCTAAACGCAGAAGACAAAGGTCTGGAGGGGTGGGGCAGTCAGCGACAGAGCCTCTCGAGTGGCTGTGTCTCGCCTAGCGAGGACTCAGTTGTCAGCATCACTCAATAAGAAACGAGAGGGGCTGGAAGGGTGGCTGAGCTGAGCAGCCATGACCCCAGCTCAGACTCAGCACCCACTTAACGAGCTGGGCATAGCCGCACGCCACTGTGACCGCTGCTGTAAGGACTGTAGGCAGGAGGATGGCTGCCAGCCCAGCCTGAAAACATGAGCGAGGAGGGTTGAGGGAGAGAACGGAAAAAGCAGGGGCGGTAGAGGGGAACACACAACCTGTCTCCCTGGCCTCTGTACAGGAGCACAGGCACACATGTGTGAGAGTACATTTGCCACACGTGTACACGACACGTCCATAAACAAAGTCAAACCGGGACACAGAACGTTTAAAAACTATTGACAAATGTGACCATATGAATGTGAAGGTTTCCTCAATATGGAGGGGAAAAAAAGACACTGGAGACAGCAGCACATAACATCAAAGAAATGCAAAGAGTCAATCAAAGAGCTGGCGTGGGGTGCACTGTGAGGGGCAGAGGCAGGCGAGGCCTCTGTGACTTCGAAACTACCATGGTCTGCCTTGTTCCCAGCCAGTCAGAGCCTCGAGACCCTGTCAGTCAGTAATGGTAGCAGTAATAAGTAACAAAAACAAGCTGGCCAGCTGCATGTTCTTCAGCACTTGGGAGGCTGAAGCAGGAGAATCCCACGTTTGAGGCTGCCCTAGCGACAGAGTGATACCACGTCCGGGGGTGGAGAGGGAGAGGAGACCAAGAAACCAGAACTTGGCACTGGTGTGACAATATGTGACACTAATGTGTGCAAGAATGCCTTCAGAGGACTGGAGAGATGGCTCAGAGTTTAAGAGTGCTGACTGCACTGACTGCTCATCCAGAGGTCCTGAGTTCAATTCCCAGCAACCACATGGTGGCTCACAACCATCTGTATTGGGATCCGATGCCCTCTTCTGGTGTGTCTGAAGACAGAGACAGTGTACTCATATATAAATCTTAAAAAAAAAAGGGGGGGGTTTGGGGATTTAGCTCACTGGTAGAGCGCTTGCCTAGCAAGCACAAGGCCCTGGGTTCGATCCCCAGCTCCGGGAAAAAAAATGCCCTTGTGAGGGGCTGACAAGATGGCTCATGGGCTAGGAGCACTGACTGCTCTTCCAGAGGACCTGAGTTCAAATCCCAGTACCAACATGGTAGCTTACAGTCATCTGTAACTTCCGTTCCAGGGGATCCAATGCCCTCTTCTGGCCACTTTATAGATAAAAGCAGTCATATACATTAAATAAATAAATAAATAAATAAATAATAAAAAATGTAAAGTAGCCAATCGGGACTCATTTAAAACGCAAGGAGACAGAATCCACCTTCGGCCGCTGTCCACGTACTGCATTGTAAATTAGTCCATCCTCTCTCTGCCCTTCTGCCTGCATGAGAAACGGGCAGACCCTTTGGGACTGAATTCTGTCCCTGGTCAGCGGGGCTGCTGGGCTTGTTCCGGGTCACAGAGAAGAGGCTACTTTTGTTGTGGGAGTTCAATGGTTGGCCTCCCTCCAAGGGCATGTGCTGCCTGTTGTGGCCGATCCATCCCGGCGGCTGCTTCCAGAAAACTCTTGGGAATGGAGTGGTCCCAGGAGTTTAACCCACCCAGTGTGCAGGGATCTCTGCTCTTTTCTTGCATTTTCCATCTGGGCCACTGGGAAGGTGACAGGACTGGAGGGCTCTGCTCTGGCTGCATAGCATGCTGTCCTGCCCATTAGGCTAAACTCCCCTCCTGCATCAGCCTGGTGGGCTGGGGGTGCTTCAAAGCACCTCCTCTGTGGTCTCAATCTTCTCCCCTTCCCTTCCTTTCTCTCTTCCCCCCTCCCTCCCTCTTCCTGTCTGCCTCTCCCTGTCCCTCTCTTGAGCCCTGGGAACAGAGTCCTTCTTGGCACAGGGCTTGACACAAATCTGGCAACACACCTAGATGTGGCCATGTTCCTCGGGTACATCTAATGTCAGCCTCTGGCAGGAAAACCATCAAAGCAGATGACCCAGCCTTTCAGACCTTGGTGTGTATAGAGGGCAGTTCTGAGCAGGGCCTACACATTAAATAAATGATTTCAAAAAATAAAAGAGCAATTAGGAATCTTTTAAAACACTTTCAGGCATTACCAATGTGCGTGCGTGAGTGCGTATCTATGTGTATCTGTGCCTATGGCTATTTGGCTTATATAAATACCATGGTGTATGGTACCCAGGCTGCAACTGCAGCCTATGCCCTCCTCCCCCAAAGTTTAGCACCCAGCACCATGAGCTGGCCATCCCTCACAAGGCTACCTATGCAAAGCCCTCCTGACAGTCTTTGTCCTCAGGAACCTCACGGGTGAGATCAGGGCCCAGCAGGGCAGTTGCAGGCTGACTGCTGGCCGTGGCAGGATGTCATATGCCTGGAGCGCTCCTCCTCAGCGCTGTTTTCTGTCTTTTCAGCTGCAGAGCTACTTCGCAGCGTGCGAGGACGAGACCCCTGCCATCCGGAACCACGACAAGGTCCTGCAGCGCCTGTGTGAGCACCTGGACCACGCCCTGTTGTACGGGTGAGTGCTGAGGGGGCCAGCACAGGGACCACGATGTCCTCCAGAGAGGAACTCCTGTTCTTGTCTGCCCGTCTTCTTTGTCTTCTCACGGGAGGAGACTTGCTTGTCTCACTCAGGCAGGCTGCCGTGAAGCACCCGGTTGCCTGAGGCAGCCCGGCTCAGGCCCAGCACTGCTGTTCCGTCCTCACAGATTGCAAGACCTGTCCTCTGGCTACTGGGTGCTCGTGGTCCATTTCACCCGCAGAGAGGCCATCAGGCAAATTGAAGTGCTACAGCATGTGGCCACCAACCTGGGGCGAAGTGAGTAGAACCACAGGCCAGCCGTGCTCTCCCTCGGGGGAGCTTGGGGCTCAGGTCCTGCCCGGGTCAGCCTGAGGCAGCTGTCTGCCTTTAGTGTCCAGTGGCAGTGGGGGCTAAAATGCCAACGCCTTCCGCAAAGCCTCATTTTTTCCCCCTGCATGTGACAGTTTGTGGACGGGTCACTGATGAAGCGAAGGGGAACGCGATACACAAGGAAACCTTTGGAGGCCCGGGCCAAGTGTACATATCAGAAACAATATGTACATATCAGAGTGTACATGTTAGCCTGTAGGGTTGGGGCAGCATTCTTGACCATCTCAGAAAGTCACTGACCACCGCCGCCGCCGCCGCCACCACCAGCACACCCTTCCTTCTGCGCTCTTACTCTCCTGACCAATCACATGCTAAGGCCTGAAGGCTGTTGGGTTACCTAGTTCCTCTCTGCCCTTCATCTTGCAAATAAAAAGCAGTTGCCGAGCTGCTGAGTCACTCCTGGCTCCTCTGCAGGCCGCGCCTGGCTCTACCTGGCTCTCAACGAGAATTCCTTAGAGAGCTACCTTCGCCTGTTCCAGGAGAACCTGGGTCTGCTACAGAAGTACTATGTCAGGTAAGTAAGTGTCTGGACTGCGGGTCCCCAGCTCCCTAAGCCTCCTGTCACACAGAGACAGAGGCCTAGCTCAGTGTCACCCACTGATGGCTGTCACAGTGGAATACACATGGGTCTTACTGGCAGTCTGAGGCCTCCTCCAGTTTCCCAGCCAGGTCCTCAAGAGTCTTGTGTCTGCCCTGGCCTCAGACTGACTAAACGCCCAACACTTGCCTACCCGTTTGCTAAGGACACTTCAGGGACAGTGTCTGTAGCAGCCACCGAGAGTCTGGTAAGCCTTATGCTCCAGGCCCATCTCTGGAGACATTGGCAAGCTTCACAGCCAGTCAGAGAACAGGAGAGACAGAGGAGTGGGCGTGGCTGAATGTGCTGGGGGTGGGCTGTCCTGTGTCCAACTTCAACACCATGGGCTTCCTGGCGAGGGGGAGCCAGGCTGGTGACCAGACTCAGAAGTCTCCGGTTGGTTTTTTCTGTCTGTCAGGAATGCCCTGGTCTGCAGCCACGATCACCTGACTCTCTTCCTGACCTTGGTGTCTGGGTTGGAGTTTATTCGGTTCGACCTGGATCTGGTGAGACGCCTTGGCTCTTGGTACTGGAGGGAGGCAAGGGAGGGAGCACAGAGAACTTCATTTTCTCGTCCATCTGGAGCTTGCTGGGTGTGGCCGAGCTTGGCTAGGCCTGTTTGTTCAGATAAAGGACGCCTTTAGGGTCAGCAGGATTGGATGGAAAGGGGACTCTCTCGGCTTACTCACGGCCAGAATTCTTGCTTCAGTGTTTCTCGGCCTTTCTACCCATCTGGGGAAGTGGCACATTGTCTGAAGTGTCTTAGCTCAGAAGGACTTTACCTCTGTGTCTAAGAGGTGAGGACAGGTGTCCTTGGCTCTGTGCTTCTCTACAGAGCAGCTATGATTCCTCTTGAAATTCTCAAGCTTCCTTCATGGCCATGTGTTTTACAGACCCTTGTCTTAGTTAGGGTTTTACTGCTGGGAGCAGATACCATGACCAAGGCAAGTCTTATAAAGGACAACATTTAATTGGGGCTGGCTTACAGGTTCAGAGGTTCAGTCCATTATCATCAAGGTGGGAACATGGCAGCATCCAGGCAGGCATGGTGCAGGGGGAGCTGAGAGTTCTACATCTTCATCCGAAGGCTGCTAGCAGAAAACTGGCTTCCAGGCAGCTAGGTTGAGGGTCTTAGAGCCCACACCCACAGTGACACACCTACCTCAACAAGGCCACACCTTCTAATAGTGCCACTCCCTGGTCTGAGCATATACAAACCATCATAGACTCTCTTGGGTCCACAGGGCCTGAGACAGACAGACAGACAGATAGACAGGTGTATGGATGATAGATAGATAGATAGATAGATAGATAGATAGATAGATAGATAGATAGATAGATAGATAGGCAGATGGATTGATGGATCGATCGACCGATGGATATCCCTATACTAAAGTTTAATTTGTAAATTATGCACAGGAGTGAGAGAGATGGCCCAGTGATTAAGGACATGGACTGCTTTTGCAGAGGAACCAAGTTTAGTTCCCAGAACCTGTGTATGAGACAGGCTCACAACTGCCTGTAACCCCAGCTCCAGGGGATCTGACACTCTCTTCTGGCCTCAAAAACATTGGACTCACAAATGCACATACCCCAACACTAGCATGTGTAAATACACACTTAAAATACAGTCTTAAAAAGAAAGCTACCTGGGCTGAAGAGATGGCTCAGTGGTTTAGAGCACTGGCTGCTCTTCCAGAGTTCAATTCCCAGCAACCACATGGTGGCCACAGCCATCTGTGAGGGGATCTGGTGCCACATTCTGGATGTATATACAGCAGAGCACTCACTCATACATTAAGTGAATAAAATTAAAAAAATATTCGGGCTGGAGAGATGGCTCAGTGGTTAAGAGCACCCGTCTGCTCTTCCAGAGGTCATGAGTTCAATTCCCAGCAACCACATGGTGGCTCACAACCATCTGTAAAAGAGATCCGATGCCCTCTTCTGGTGTGTGTGAAGACAGCGACAGTGTACTTATATATAATAAATGAATAAGTCTTTAAAAAAAAATATTCGCCCCAGCCACCACCACACACACATCATGCACAGAAAATAAAAACAAGTAAATAATTCTTTATTCAGATAGGATCTCACTAAGTAGCCCAGGCTAGCCTAGAACTCACATAGATTCCTGCCTCTACCTCCCATGAGCTGGGGTTAAAGGCATATACCACTATGCCTAGCTTCTAATTTTTTGAAAACGTATCAATCGTTTATTTCTGGAAGTTTCCATTTAGTATTTCCAGACTACAGTAACAATCAAAGCAAGCCAAACTGCAAGAAGATGAGAGTCCGAGGACAAAGCCAACCCCAGAGAGGCCAGAGCATCTCATAGACCTGGGTTCCACAAGATTAGCACAGCTGCCCCCTTCCAGCTGCACCCCTCCCCACTCCCCATCATGGGATTCGGGATTGGGCCGTGGTAGAAGCCAGAGAAAGCCAACAGAGTCTAAAGCCAAGAGCTAGCGAGAGAAATGTTGCTGGTCTAGATGGCTCTCTCCTTTCTTTTTTTGTGGTGTGATGATGGAGGCCCCGCCTTGTGTGCCTTCAGGGAGGCAATGCTCTGCTGACAAATGGGACACGTCTGTGGGACACACCCGTGGTCTTAGGGCTGTTTCCTTATTCCTTGGGGGAAGTTATTTACTAACTCGTGAAGCACGTGGATTTCCCTAAGAGCATGGGATGCCTGTGTGGTGTGTGGTATGTAGAGGTGTGTGTGTGTGTGTGTGTGTGTGTGGTCCCCATTTTCCCCTCCTGGTTCTGGTGACTGCTTACCAAGCCTTGTTTGCTGCCTGTCCCCCAGGTTCCTAGTCAACACCCCTCCGTTCCTCTGCTCTTTCCCCAGGATGCCCCGTACTTAGACCTGGCCCCATACATGCCTGACTACTATAAACCTCAGTACCTGCTGGACTTTGAAGACCGCCTTCCCAGCTCGGTCCACGGCTCAGACAGCCTGTCCCTGAACTCCTTCAACTCTGTCACCTCCACCAACCTGGAATGGGATGACAGCGCAATTGCCCCATCTAGTGAGGGTAAGCGGCTCCGGGGCAGAAGGAACCAGGCCTGTGCCCTGAAGCATCCTCCAAGGAGCCTGACAGAGCATGATGTCTCCCTCCTGGTGTTTGGGATTTGCAGTTGAACAGAGCTGGTCATTTCCACGATCTACATTTCTTCAGTTTCTGTGGTAAAAAAAAAAAAAAAAAAAAAAAAAAAAAAAAAAAAAAAAAAAAAAAGCAGAAATTAGGCTTTCTGAACCTTACTAACTTTTCCAGAAGTTTCTAACCTCATGCGCAGGGGCAAGGAGAGATTCACAGCAATGTTCCCTGGAAACTCTTGCCCGAGTCGGGCTGAGCACTAGCTGTCTGGGGAGGGTTGTCCTGCAGCAGGTTCTACAGAGAGGCTGAGCAAACTCAGGAGAGACAGACAGGTGGCCTGAGGGGCCAGTACCAGCACAGTGTCTTGGGCACCCCTCCATGGGTCAGAGATGGCTGCACCTGTCGTGAGCCTGAGGAGCCATAGACGGGTTCCTTCATCTCAGATCAGTTGTTAGAAACCCAAGACTTTCCTCAGACCTTAGGCCTTGGCCCTCACAAAACTAGCCTTTGCCCTAATCAGTGAGATCAAGGACGCTCTCGTTCACTCAGCCTCACCTCTGGGGGTTGGGGGGGTCAGATACTCAGTTCCTCGGACTTGTTCCCCGGAGAACTGACCTTCCTCATTCTTTGTTCTGCTTGTGCCATGGGTCATATGCCTGACTTTTAGATTTGCCCTTAGTAAGGTCTGCATTGCAGGAGCTAGCAGTGTAGCTCAGTGGGTAGAATGCTGGCCTACTGTGTGTGAAGCTCTGGGTTCAATCCCCAGGACTGCATAAACCAAGCCTGGGGCCAGTGAGATGGCCCAGTGGCTAAAAAGCACAACAGGCAAATCTGACCACCTGACTTTGATCCTGGGGACCCACCATGTCGGGAGAGAACTGAATTTTGAAACTCGTCCTCTGATTTACACACACACACAGGGGGGTACCTGTCATCCCAGCACTTGGGAGGTAGAATCAGGAGGATCAGAAGTTCTAGGACTTTCTCTATATGTAGCAAGTTCAAGACCAGTCTATACTGAAATCATGTTTCCAAAAATTAGTAATAAAAATACTCGCACTGCTCGTTAGTCTATGGTACAAGTGCAGAGGCCATTCAGACTTTGTCTGGGCCTCATAGACATCCTAGAGGAGGACAGAGGGACAGACCTTGAAGAAGCAACCAGGCCATCCATGAATGGAGGTGCCCCCCCGTGCCCCCCCTAAGCTCAGCAAGTTATACTCTAACTCAAGGCAGAAGGACAGGACCTCGTTACGCCAAGAGCCACAGAGGGAAGGAAGGCAAGGAGTGGAAACTCAGTTTCTTTTCTGCTAGAACGGGCTCTGAGTTGGGAAGGAGTGGCCCTGAGGGCAGCCAAGGTCACGGTTGCATGTTAGAGAACGTGCACTGAGTCCTCCGTCTCTCTCCTCCCATGTCTCCCACCCTCTGCCCCGACGTCCGACGCCCCTCCACTGCCTGTTTCTAACCCTGAGTTTTATCCCTCGTTTTTATAGATTATGATTTTGGAGATGTGTTTCCAGCAGTGCCGTCTGTACCCAGCACAGACTGGGAAGGTGGGACAGAGTCCTCTGTGACCCTCTTTTCCTGTTTGCAACGTTCCCGCGCCAAGCTTGCCGCATGTTTCAGAATCCGCTCCTTATTACTTATAACAATGTCCGTGGTCATAGCGACACCACCGCTGGTGTTGGAGTAGGTGGAATTCTGCTGCAGTAGGGAACTTGGCCCTTAGCCCGGGAGCTCTTCTCTCAGGGAGCCTTTCTGCCTTCCCATGGGGGCCTCAGGAGTCACTAGTGACGGTGGTACACACCCCAGGCCACCCGCCCGGTTCCAGTCCCAGTCATTATGAAACAGTGTAGGTCAGTGGCCTGGCTCTGCGGAGTGGAAACTGGAAAAGTGATGCTTTGAGATACAGGGGTTGTGAGCTCTTGTCTACCCTGTGAGCATTCGGGAAGAAGAGGAGGCTTGGTCCTTTCAGGCTATCCCTAATGGACTGAGGAAACTGCCCGGGCATAGCTAAAACTCCTACAGGAAGAACCAGCAAGATGGCTTGACAAACAGAGGCCCTCGGCATCAAACATGACCACACGAATTCTGTCCGTGGGAGCTACATGGTGGGAGGAGAGGACTGATTTCTCCAAGTCAGCCTCTGACCCCTGCACACACCCATGGCATCCTCTGACCCCTGCATACACCCACGGCATCATCTGACCTCTTCATATGTTCATAGCATGCCCTGACCCACTTTTTTTTTTTTAAAGATTTATTTATTTATTAGATATAAGTACACGTAACTGTCTTCAGACACACCAGAAGAGGGCATCAGATCCCATTATAGATGGTTGTGAGCCACCATGTGGTTGCTGGGATTTGAACTCAGGACCTCTAGAAGAGCAGTCAGCGCTCTTAACCACTGAGCCGTCTCTCCAGCCTGCCCTGCCCCATGAATAAGTCAGTGTGGAGGTTCTCCTTGGAATTTTACAGCAGATTAGCTTCCTTCACTGCCCTCTGAACATCAGCATTGCGGGGACATTTTTCTACCTCCGACCCATGGCTGGACTCGGACAAATTCACACTCCGAGGTTGTACCACTTACTCAGAGCATGGTCTGTGTTTGATACGGTGAATGTTTGCTCCTTAAATCTGAGGCTGTTCCAGATCCCCTTCCTAAAGAGCCCCTGCCCTGTGGACCCCTTCTTGCCTAAGGTGGGGGTCCCTCTGAGCAGTGGGAGAGAGCTATTTCCCATGTGATTGCTGTAGGGTGTGAACCAGCTTAACTTTGAGAGACATGGGGTCCAACACTGAGGTAAATCGTGTCGCTCAGCCGAGCTTTGAGGGGTGCGTGCTTGAGCCCAGGTGGCATGAGACCCGGAATTCCACCTTAACATCTTTTCTCCTCTTAGCCTCTTCTGAAGCCCAATGTCAGCGTTGGCTTTTCCCTCTGATTCTAACCACTAACCCTCTGACACTTTTTGCAGTCACCTGACAGGCAAGCCCCGACCTTCTGACCTTCCTTTGCAGCTCCTAGATCCTCCCTAGATCTTGCCCAGAAACTAGTATTCCAGCTTGCTCAGGCTGGGCAGAGCCAGTTAGACTCACTGCAACAGTGACTTCCCAACTTCCGGAGAGTTCCCTGGCCCCCTGAGGCGCTCACCCAGCCGAGGCCCCACTGTCTCCTTCAGCAGAACTTGGGGGTGTAGTTCCAAACTTGGGGTCCCGAGCAGGACTGGACAGGGTGTTCTATGGTGTTAAGGGTCCAGCCTTAACACCTACTGTGTTCTGGGGTCTGTTTTCTGGCCTCTCATGACCCCTCCACGAGCAGCTGCAAGTGTTCAGGGGAGGGAGGGGGAGATGAACTCTGTCCCTGTGCTGTCTGAAGGCCTGGCTTCCCAGATCAGTCAGGGCTACATAGTGAGAAGTGACATCCCACACCTTAAAAAGGAGAAGAAAGGCAGCCACTCAAGAGGAATGAAGTAAGGGGTTGGGGATTTAGCTCAGTGGTAGAGCGCTTGCCTAGCAAGCGCAAGGCCCTGGGTTCGGTCCCCAGCTCTGAAAAAAAGAAGCAAAAAAAAAAGAGAATGAAGTACAGTGTCAGCCAACAGGCCCCCCCTTCCAGTGGCTTGGGGACGTGTGTTCCTCCCGCTCCTGCACAGGTGATGGTATTTACGCTGTGCCCACAACTAGAGCGTGAGTGGCCGTTAGCCCTCACCCAGGCTGTCCCTCTGGCTGGTCTCAGCTCTCCGCCTGGGCGGTTCCCATCTGCCACCAGGGAAATGGCCCCTGTACTCGCCACCCACGATGGTGCTCCCTGCCTACCCGTTCCAGTGAGGTAGGCTAGAAGGGTTTGGAGGGGGCCAGTTAGAACAGTTCCTCACTGGAAGGCAGCATCCTCCAGCTCGCCCAGAGAGGGATACCTCGCTCTGTCGCCCGAGAGTGCTGTTGGGTCTGGGGGAGAACCAAAATGTCTGAAGAGCCTGCAGTGTCCTGGGGGCAGCCCCTCATACCCCTTACTGTGTTCTCATCTGTCACCTCATCTGTCACTTCCGGTCCTGTGTCTCCTCCCCAGCGTCCCTCCTCTGTGCTCCTCAGGTCCACGCTTTCCTGTTCTCTGTCTCTTCTGCTCCTCCTGTGGCCTTTGTCCCCTACTGTCTGTGGCGGAGCGGGGCTTGCAGAGGACTTTGGGAATCATTTCCCCCAGGGAGTGGTGTTGAGGGGCTGCTGGGGATCCCTAATCCTTGTGAGAGAGAGGGTTCTGAGGTGATCCTAGGAGGGGGCCCCGCCACCCTGGGAAGCATCGAAATCACCCTGCCCCGGGCGCAGGCCTAGAAGCTGTTTGGCAATGGACCCTTAACTGAACTTGGCTGAGTGTGAGTACTAAGGGTTCCAGTGACAGACAAGAGGGTGTCCCCAGGAGTCGGCTCCAAACGAATCGATTCCATGTCCTAAGGGTTGGGGCCTCTGCTCTTGAACTAGGGCCACCGTGGTCAGGGTTCCCCGGGAGGAACTTGCCCACCTCCCCTGAGATAAGGCCTTCTCTGGGGTCCAGCTGGTGGCTGACAGGGCTGTCTGTGTCCTGTCTCCTTGTCCTTGCAGATGGAGACCTCACAGATACCATCAGTGGTCCCCGCTCCACTGCTTCAGACCTGACCAGTAGCAAGGCATCCACCAAGAGCCCCACCCAGCGCCACAACCCCTTCAACGAGGAGCAGGCGGAGAGCGCGTCATCTGAGACCACCCCCGTGCACACTACCTCTCAGGAGAAGGAAGAGGCCCAGGCCCCAGACCAGCCAGACGCTTGTACAGAGCTGGAAGTTATCAGGTTAGCAGGGAGCGGGCCTGGGAGAAGGTGGGCAAGTACCTGTGCCCAGAGGTGTGCCCAGAGGTGTGCCCAGTGTCCACCTCTGGGCTTACTGTGTAGTCCAGGGCAGACAGAGGCTTCCCCAAGGGCAGGGGGCGTCTCTGAGACTGTATGTGATATTTATAAACTCTTATTAGTTCTTAATCAGCTTAGCACAACTACTGGGCAGTTATCCCTAATCGATTTTTCTCTATTGGCTTGCTAGACTGGCTAGTGGTTCCCAGCTTCCAAAGTGACTGCTGTTCTAGTGTTTCCGGGGCTCTTTCTGCCCCATCAGCCTGGCCTCAGGATGCAGTTTCATTGGCCTCGAGCTCGTAGTCTCTCCTGCCTAGTGGAGACCTCCTGTTCCTCCCTCTTCTTTTTTTTTTTTTTTTTTTTTCTTTTTTTTTGGGGCTGGGGACCGAACCCAGGGCCTTGCACTTGCTAGGCAAGCGCTCTACCACTGAGCCAAATCCCCAACCCCCTCCCTCTTCTTTTTTCCTTCTCTCCTTCTCTCTCGTCTGGTGGTCTCTACCTGAGACCCCCAGCCCTATAACCTACACCCAGCCTATCTTTACTCTCCCCAGTAATTGGCTGTACCTACTTTTATTTAACCACTCAGAGAACATTGGCGAGCAAAGCTTATACAACATCATTTCGTGTACGTGAGAATGTGCTCTGGGACTGCAACCAGTATTTAGCATTTGTATATACAGCATGGGCCACAGGGATCAGAAGTCTGTCCCATACAGGGTGCTATAACCAAGTACAGAGTCAGGTGGCAGAAACAGAACGATGGACTTCCCTACCCCCCTAACCCCCAAAACAGTAGTCCTGGCTGATCTGGAACTCCCCCTGTAGACCAGGCTGGCTTCTACTCATAGAGATCCTCCAGCCTCTGTCTCCCAAGTGCTGGGCTTAAAGGCATACACCATGTCACCGGGCCATATCAAACCTTTATTCTGGTGGCTGAGGCGAGGGTGTCATACCCACAGTTCCTGTAAGGACCTTTCCAAGTTCTCACACATCCATCTTCTGTGTGTTCCCATGTCAGGGTGGGGAGACCTCCCTTGGGATGCTTTTGTAAGGGCCGTGGTCCCAGTCAGAGGGCTTCACTCTCATGACCTCAGCCCCTCCTCCCAACAGCCCCCTCCTGATAGCATCACCCATGGGGTTAGGGTCCCCATGCATGAATTGAGAGGGACACAGCATCCAGCCTGGAACAAGGTGCAAGCCCTGGAGAGGGCTGGTTGAAGCAGCAGCCATAGCTGACTTCAGGGCATTGTGTCTAGCCATCCAGGGCCAAACCCACCTCAGGTCAGACTTCTTCCCGGGAGGACTTGTTTTGTTCTCTGTTTTTTTTTTTTTTTTTTTTTTTTTTTTCTTTTTTTTTCCGGAGCTGGGGATCAGGGCCTTGCGCTTTGTAAGGAAAGCGGTCTACCACTGAGCTAAATCCCCACCCTTTGTTCTCTGTTTTGTAAGAAAGGGTCTTACTATGCATGTGTGAAGCCCGGGCTGCCCTTGAACTCGCTATCCTCCTGCCTCAGCCTCCCAGTGCTGGAGAGTCAGTTGACATTCTGAGATCTCTTTGGTTTGGTTCTAGTTGAGCCTGCTTCATGGTTCTGGTCTACATGGACAGGAATATGGGGGATGGGACTCTTGGTCAGAGCAGTCTCAGCTCTCTGACCTCCCCTGGGCCTGCTCTGAGAACTTTCCAAACCAATTGAAGACAACCCTTATCCTGTCATACCTACTTGTCTGAGGCAGGAGCATTACTACTCTCTAGGGTCTGGGTCTGGTACACACACACACATACACACACACACACACACACACACACACACACACACACACACGTTCTTTCACACATCCACACTTACTCACACACACTCTCTCATGCTGGTTAAAGTACATAGCAACTGTAGTGACTGAAACCTGAGGTGGCTCAGCCAGGCCCTTCCCAGCCATCTCTCTTTTTGTTTTTGCAATGGGGTCTGGCTCAGGAGCCTAGGCAGACCTTATATTCACAGTCCTCCTGATAGTCCCAGCACTATCGAGTTCACACCAGCAGGCCTGGCTGCTCTCTCTGTTCTGTCACCTAGAATTTGTAGGCCTGCTTGGGAGTCCTTCATGATTGTCCCTCCCCGCTCTCTGCCGCCAGCAGGACACCTTAGGCCTCCCGCCTTGCACTGCCCGGGGACCACACACCCCCAGGATTGCCTCTTTGACCCAGCCCATTTCCCTCAGTGGGTACTCAAGTGTTACCTCCCTCCCTGTCCCTGCTCTTGCAGGGTCACCAAGAAGAAGAAGATTGGCAAGAAGAAAAAGACCAAGCTGGATGAGGAAGCAAGCCCACTGCACCCCAACTGTAGCCAGCAGAAGTGCGGTCGGCAGGGGGACGGTGACAGACTTATGGGCACCCCAGACCTGGCGCGGAACTGTTCGGACACCATACTTGCCTCCCCACAGGAGCAAGGGGAAGGGCCCGGCAGTACCGCTGGGAGCTGTGAGCACTCAGAGCTCAGCCAGATGGGTTTGCTGATCCCCGAGATGAAGGACACCTCCATGGAGTGCCTAGGACAGCCCCTGAGCAAGGTCATCGACCAGCTCCATGGCCAGCTGGACCCTAGCACCTGGTGCTCCCGTGTCGAGCCCCCGGATCAGTCCTTTCGGACCGGCTCTCCCGGGGAGGCCCCGGAGAAACCACCATTTTGCGACTTTAGTGAGGGGCTTCCAGCCCCCATGGACTTCTACCGGTTTACAGTCGAGAGTCCAAGTACTGTTGCACCAGGTGGCGGCCACCATGACCCTCCAGGGTCTAGCCAACCGCTGCATGTTCCTGGTAGCCCTGCGCCTGCTCTCCAAGAAGAAGAGGGAGGAAGAGGAGAGGGACAGACATCTCAGCCCCTAGAGGACCAGCAAGGGGAGGAGATTCAGGAGCCAGAGCCTCAGGACCCAGACAGCCAGTTGCCACTGGTCAGCCAGGAGCCTGGGCCTGAACCTGTGTCCCAGCCTGAACCTGGAACCCAGGAAACTCTTTGCAAGCTCAAGGGAGACCAGCCCAGTCCTTGTCTGAGCAGTGCTGAGGACTCCGGGGTAGACGAGGGCCAGGGTAGCCCCTCAGAGATGACGCACCCCTCAGAGTTCAGGTGAGGGCTGTGTGCAGGATCTGCCAGTCCATCAGGGACGGCAGGTCTAGCCTGCTGTGGGAGGTGGAAAGGAAGGTGACCTCCTGCCTGACCCCTGCTCCTCCCTACCCTTGTTCCTGACACAGAGTAGACAACAACCACTTGCTCCTACTCATGATCCACGTCTTTCGAGAAAATGAAGAACAGTTGTTCAAAGTAAGTCCCCGAACCAAACCGGGGAACCATCAAGCGGCACGGAAAGGCGGGTTGAGTCGCCCACACTGTTCAGTGCGCATGCGGGTCCCACGGGGCGGGAACTCAAGCTGACCACGGTTTGCCTCGGCCCCTAGATGATCCGGATGAGCACAGGGCACATGGAGGGTAACCTACAGCTGCTCTACGTGCTACTCACAGACTGCTATGTCTACCTGCTTCGGAAAGGTGCCTGCCACCCGATGCCAGGGTGGGTGGGGCCGGGCTCCTTCCCAACCCCCACCGTAGGCTTGAATTAATAACGAAGCGTCCGGAGGGAGGTATTGCTAGCTGGGCTGAGCACCCTGTCTGTCATTCTGCTACACCATCACTTCCTTTTGCAGGGCAAGGAGGGCTGGGTCTCTGAAAATGGGGCTGGGGGGTGGGGTGGGGAGGGGCAAGAGGCCAGCGAGGATAATAGGCATTCCGGTCTCCTCTCTCAGGGGCCACAGAAAAGCCATACCTGGTGGAAGAGGCTGTTTCTTACAATGAACTTGACTATGTGTCGGTGAGTGCAGGCTCTGCAGTTGGTGTGCCCACCTAAGTACAGGGCTTCTCAGGCTACCCCTGCCTAGAGCTGTGGCACGCAGGCGACAGGTGCCAACGTCTACAGAGGCTTCTGTACTTGTGCTGGAGACAGGAGTTAAGGGTGAAGACACCTCTTCCCGCACTAGATCTCTGACCATCTTCCCTAACTCATCCAGACCCTAGTCTTGGTCAGAGGCTTTAGTAGTGACCCCAAACATGCGGTTTCTCCCTTCCCAGTCCCAGCCAACCCTTAGTACACACGCTCCTCCTGCCAGGCGGTGGCCAAGTCCTGTGTGTTTTCTGGCAGGTTGGCCTGGACCAACAGACTGTCAAGCTGGTGTGCACCAACCGCAGGAAGCAGTTTTTGCTGGACACGGCCGACGTGGCCCTGGCTGAGTGAGTGTCAGCCCCCGCCCCCCAACAGGACAGGAGAATCAGCATCTGCCATGGGCATGGCCCTGGCTGGGGGTAGAAGGAGACACCAATCTGTTCCCCCAAGAGCCTGCGGTCTGCTCAGAGAGGCAGGGAAGTGGACAGTCACTGACCGACTGACTCACGTCAGCTCAGGTGACCTCAGCCCCTCAGGACCCACGGAGAGGACGGGGGCTGGTGTGAGGTCCAACGGGAGGGGAGGCACAAGAGCTGGGCTGCTGTCCCGGGTGTGTCCTGGACTACGGACATGGGGATCCCAAGTGAGAAGGTCATTTCTATTCCTATATTGGAGTGGTTGGATCCTACTGTCCAGCTGTCCGGGTAGCCTACTGTCAGAATCCAAGGCCACTTGGACATTAGGGAAGGTCAGGCCTTTTCTGTCATGCATGGCTCTGACCCCGTCATTGCCTACTGCTACCCAGCACCCTCAGCCCCTACTTCCTGTGAACTCTAATGGCCAGGCATTCTCAGGACAAAGCCAAGGACCTGTCCCCAGGACCTGTCCTCTGACAGCAAACTGTGCTCCCCGAACAGGCTGTTCTTGGCGTCTCTGAAGTCAGCCATGATCAAAGGTTGCCGGGAACCACCCTACCCCAGCGTCTTGACTGATGCCACCATGGAGAGGCTGGCGCTGGCAAAATTTGTCGCCCAGGAATCCAAATGTGAGGTTAGTAGCTGGTGAGGAGACCCAGTGACGCTCCACTGGCCTGCCCTGGTTTTAAGACTAACTTAGTTACGCCCGAGGCGTTTCCCAGTCACCTCGTGGGAAGTGGAACTGGGTTATGGGTAAGCTGAGGCTTGACCTCCGCTCTGCCAAGGTCTCACCTACTTGGTCTGTTGCCTCCACCCCCAGGCATCCACTGTGACCGTGCACTTCTACGGACTTGTGCACTGGGAGGACCCCATGGAAGAAGCCCTGGGCCCTGTTCCTTGCCAATGCTCACCCGCCGAGGGCACGATCACCAAAGAAGGCATGCTCCACTACAAGGCCAGCACCTCCTACCTGGGCAAAGAGCACTGGAAGGCCTGCTTCGTGGTGCTCAGGTGGGAGCCCCAGGAGCTGTGGGCCCAGGCAGGTGTCAAGTCCCTAGCGAGAAAGGCCCAAGGGCGGGTGCCCCCTTTTCCACCGCGCTGTGGGGTCACCCAGGGATATAGAGCTTCTCTATACAGCCACGCTCAGATGCCTTCCTCACCCCTCCATAGAAAGCGGGTCCCTGGTCCCCAGCCAGTATACAGGGAATTCCTGGGATCTCCTTAGCCAGGCCTCACTTCACTGTAACTGTGACCCCGTAGCAATGGGATCCTCTACCAGTATCCTGATCGCACTGACGTCATCCCCCTGCTCTCCGTGAACATGGGGTAAGTGTCCCAGGAAAAGGGAACTGTGCAGGTGTCATGGCTGGGTGCCCTGCGTGGAGGTCAGCTATGGCTGAGTCTGAAGCTTGCCGTTCGGTTCACCTCCTCACCTTATCCTGTAACCCTGACTAGTGCCTTGTGCTTTGCAAACTGTGAGGCGCTGGGGAGGCCTGATGAACAAGGAAGTGCCCTTTAGCCTAGGGAAAGGGAACCCTTCCCAGGAGTTCCAGCCAATGAGGGACGGGCATGGAGGAAGTGGGCGGGCGGGCGGGCAGTGGTTCTGAGCAGGTGCAGTGAGTGGCTTTGTACTCTTTCCTCGCCATTTTTGGGAACCCCAAGGGCTCTTGGTAATTCTGAAATACTGGTTGTCAGATAGAGTGGCTCACTTCCAATCCAGTGTGGGATAGAAGCAGGAGGATCAGAAGTTCCAGGTCGTCCTCTACTATAGGGCTACGTCACACCCTGTCTTAAAAGAAATAAAAGGGGGGGGGAGGCTGTTTTACACACACACACACACACACACACACACACACACACACACACACACACACACACACACACACACCTGTGGGCTAGCCAAGCATATGCAAATGTCCCTAGAGCCCAAGGCCGAGTGACTGCACACCTGCACACCCCTGCCCACCTTAGGGTCTCCCACTCCTGCCTCCGCCCTCCCATTTCACGCTCTTCCTCTGGCCCAGTGGGGAGCAGTGCGGTGGCTGCCGGAGATCCAACACCACGGATCGGCCCCACGCCTTCCAGGTCATTCTGGCTGACCGGCCTTGCCTGGAGCTAAGCGCCGACAGTGAGGCCGAGATGGCAGACTGGATGCAACATCTTTGCCAGGCCGTATCCAAAGGAGTAAGCCCATCTGCGCCCACCACCATCTGCCCAGCCTGGTCCGCCCCACCCCACCGCCACCACCACCCGGGCCGCCCCCACCCCCACCACCGCCCCCGACCCCCCCCCACCCCCCCCCATGGCACCCCCATTCCACTACTGACGTAGACTCTACAGGGGATTCCTGGTGCAGGCCACCCTGGAGAAGCAACCTGCCTCTCTCACCTTCTCCCAATGTCCAGGTCATACCCCAGGGCATAGCTCCCAGCCCCTGTATCCCTTGCTGTCTGGTGATCACGGAGGACCGCCTCTTCACATGCCACGAAGATTGCCAAACCAGCTTCTTCCGCTCCCTGGGCACAGCCAGGCTGGCGGACATCACTGCTATCTCCACCGAGTTAGGCAAGGAGTACTGTGTCCTGGTGAGTGGGCAGGGACGGGGCGCACAGGCTCTGCCGGAGGAAATCCACGCATATTCACCTAGAATCTGCTGCCCCTAGGAGTTCTCCCAGGATAGCCCCCAGCTGCCGAAGCCCTGGGTCATCTATATGAGCTGCACTTCCGAGTTGGACCGGTTCCTGACCGCCCTGAGCTCTGGGTGGAAAGCCATCTACCAGGTACCAAGGGTTCTGGGGACAGCAATTTGTCACCAACTCTAGACAGACAGAAACTTAGAGCTAAAAAAGCAAGCTCCACTGTCAACAGGTCTGTGAAAACTAAAAATACCACCAGGAGCTGCCATTCCTGACCTGAGTCCCGGTCACTGTGGGACTCTTGGCGGACCTGGTGAGATGTAAGACAGGCCCTTCCCCCTCCCAGAGCTGCAGGAGCAGCCCTGGAGAAGTAGCGACTTCTGTTTGGTTTGGTTTTAAGACAAGGTCTTACTATGCAGCTCTGGCTAGCCTGGAACTCACAGGGAAAAATCTAGTCTGGCTCCTGGGATCAAAGGCATGAGCCACCACACCCAGGGAGAGGTACTGCTTTATGCACGGTGCTCCCTGCACCCTGTCATTCTGGAGCAGCTCGAAACTGAGCTAGAAACTGAAAACAGTCATGGACAGATCCCCTCACCCAGTGAATCCCAAGTAGAAACTCCCAAGTAGACCTGAGAGCTGGGCCTTGGGGTCTGTGTGCCGAGCAGAGGGGAAACTCACAACACGGAAGATGTCCCAAAGGGCTATGTGGGGAAAGCAGCCTGCAGCCCTTGTGCTTTCTGCTTGTCCATACGCAGGTAGACCTTCCTCACAAGGCAATCCATGAAGCTTCCATCAAGCAGAAATTTGAAGATGCCCTGAGCCTCATCCACAGCGCCTGGCAGCGGAGCGACAGCCTCTGCCGCGGCAGGGCCTCCCGCGACCCCTGGTGCTGAGGCTGGGCAACCCTGAGGGCAGGCGGGAAGGAGGCGTGCTGACCAGCCTCCGCACTGTGGTGTGCCGCCATGGCGTTTCAGAGCCAGGGGTCAACAACCCACTCCTGCCTTGGGGTGGCAGAACCACTTAGTGTGGCTGGCGTGAGAGAGGAATTCAGAGTCAGCGCCTGGCACCACAGGCATCCTGCCCGATGGTAGTGACTAGAGGTCACTGGGGCAGACGGTCTGAGCCCTGTGGGCTCCGTAGACACTTGGTGTCCCCGGCCACCACTTTAGTCCTCACCATCTGCTCAGGGTGGCGGAGAGAAGGATAGTATCCGTTGAAGGGGGAGCAAAGAGACCAGGAGGATGGGCGTGCCATCTTCCTCTCTTGGGTCAGGGGCCTGGGCGGATGGTCAGGGCCCCCTGGGGGTCCTGAGTGCCCAGCCACCCTTGTTCGTTTTTGAACACTGTCCCCACTGCACAGGGAAACGTGAGCACTAGGTATCTGTGCATGCCCCCTCTCACGAATCCACCCCATGCACAGCAGCCTGTCTCGCACAGCCTGGGCCCAGCCGGCAGCTCTCCATGGCTAAAAGGGGCCCTGCATGTCCATAGCCCTGCCTTTCCTCTTCCTCAAGTACAGCAGAGCTCGTAGGACCACAGATCAGTTGTTCCTCTTGTCAGGAGCAAAAGACAAGGGCTGAGAGAGGAGCAGAGTCCATGAGCACAGTGTCTTCTTTGACACCTGACAACCTACCCCTGCTTGGCCAGAGCTAGCCCTTCCTGAGGTCTCTATTAGGTCCCTTGAGGGACAGACAGGTCAGGTGGATTGGGTTTTGTTTTTTAAAATAAAATTGATGTTATATTGCTGAGACTTGTCCCTGACCCTCTTTCAGTGAGAGGTAGGTGGGGCTCTCAGTCTGGGTCACACACGCAGGCACGCATGCGCGTACAGAAGAAGACTCAGCTCCAGGTTGGCCTAGGCTGCTCCATGGCACTGCTGCCTGGAGGAGAAAGTCCCTCGAAGTCCCTGTGCCTTCCGGTTTCCTGCATGGCCACCACAAGAGGGAGACTGGTGGCTTGGTTCTTAAGGAAAACGGAGAGAAACACCAGGATTACTCCTCTCCTCATGAGGGCCCGGTCACTCCATTCCATCCCACACAGGACTCTGAAGTTTTGAGTGAAAACGGTTGGGGCATTAGAAGCTGGGGACACAGGAGGGGTGTGGACCACCTTTCATTGGATGAAGCAGACTTTTTTTTAAAATTTACTTATTATATATAAGTGCACCATAGCTGTCTTCAGACACAGCAGAAGAGGGCATCGGATCACATTACAGATGGCTGTGAGCCACCACGTGGTTGCTGGGATTTGAACTCAGAACCTCTGGAAGAACAGTCAGTGCTCTTCACCGCTGAGCCATCTCTCCAGCCCTGAAGCAGGCTTTCCACTCGTCAGTCACCCAGAGGCCGTTCTGGAGTGACCCTCCTGTCATGGGCAGCAAGTACCACCTCCACAGTCTGGTTCCCTGCCGTCGTGAGCGGTGAAACCAGGAAATGGAAAATTCTAGAAATAAGCCCTTGTACGGTTTTTAAATATGTGCACGGGTTTGCATACTGTGTGCAGCCTGCACAGATGTGGCTCATCCAGCTGTCCAGCCTGTCTGCTGTGTACACCATCAGGCACCTGGTTTTCACATCGACTGGGGGTGGAGCAGGATTCTTTTATCCCATAATGGCCCCCAAAGTTGCCCTCTGTGTCATGCGTGTTCCCCCCTCACACACACATGCACACATACAGGATAACCTAAGCCATATAGTGAGACCCGGCCTTTAAAAAAGTCGTTGACATCAGTGGTGTTTTCTGGGTACTGCACACCTTTTGTTTTGTTTTTTTTTTGGTTCTTTTTTTTTTTTTTTTTTTCGGAGCTGGGGATTGAACCCAGGGCCTTTCGCTTCCTTGGCAAGCGCTCTACCACTGAGCTAAATCTCCATCCCCCGGTACTGCACACCTTTAACCCGGCATTTGGGAGGCAGAGGCAGGCAATCTCCATGAGTTCCAGGCCAGTCTGGTCTCCATAGTTCCAGGACAGTCAGAGCTACACAGAGAAACCCTGTCTTTAAAAAAAAAAAAAATTTAAAAAGAAAAAAGAAAAAAATAGGGGCTGGAGAGATGGCTCAGTGGTTAAGAGCACTGACTGCTCTTCCAGAGGTCCTGAGTTCAAATCCCAGCAACCACATGGTGGCTCACAACCATCTGTAAAGAGATCCGATGCCCTCTTCTGGTGTGTCTGAAGACAGCTACAGTGTACTTATATAATAAATGAATAAATCTTTAAAAAAAAAAAAAGGAAAAAATGTAACAGGATTGGAGAAATTGTTCACGTTTGGGGCACCGAACTAGCTGCTCTTCCAGAGGGCCTGGGTTCAATCCCCAGCACCCACCCACATGATAGTTCACACTCACGTGTAACTCCAGTTCCAGAGTGTGCAGCACCCTCTCTGGCTTCCATGGGCACCAGGCACAGGTGCACGCGTCCGTGTGCACACACACACCTCACACACAGGCAAAGCACTCATATACATAAAAAGTAAGAGACGCAGTAGGCATGGATCTGCGCGTTTGTGCTGTCAGTACTGGGGGACAGAGGCAGATGGAGCCTGCTGTGGTTTTGGAGGTGACCTGGGCAGCACAGTGAGCCCCTGAGAAAGAGACACCATCACACACAAAACTGAACAATGTCACCAATGGTTCTGCAGGGCTCCGGGGTCCCTTACATCACTCTTGTTGACATGGGACTGTAGAGCTGGGCGTGGCAGCGCACACCTTTACTGTGAGCACTTGGGAGGCAGAGGCAGGTGGAGCTCTGTGTGTTCCAGGCCAGCCTGGTCTTCATTGCTAGCGTCGGGCCAGCCTGGGTTACACAGAACGACCTTGTTTCAAAAACCAAACAAAAAAGATGTTAGGTGAATAAACTTTTAAAAAAGAAAGAAAGAATGGCTGGAGAGATGGCTCAGCGGTTAAGAGCACTGGCTGCTCTTCCAGAGGTTCTGAGTTCAAATCCCAGCAACCATTGCATGGTGGCTCACAACTCTCTGATGCCCTCTTCTGGTGTGTCTGAAGACAGCTACAGTGTATCCATATACATAAAATAAATGAAAGAAAGAGAGAAAGAGAGAGAGAGAAGAGAGAAAGAAAGAAAGAAAGAGGATGAAAGAAAGAGAGGAAAAGGAAGGAAGAAAGAAAAGAGCTATAATCTGGCAGATGTAGAAATGGGACAGTTGCTGGTCGGCCATGCTTAGGGCCAAGTCACCACAAGCCCAGGACCCGGGCTTGGACAGGAAGTCTAGAGGACAAGGAGGTGTACCCTCCTGTACTCTAGCTTGGCTCTCTCTTCCTACCCACTGTCCTTCCAGTTACAAGTGACCTTTCCTCCAGATCCCAGGGCCCAGGCCCGCCCTGGCCAGCAGCAGCCAGGATTGGTCTGAGCCAGGGGAGGTGTGTCCAGATTCCCATAGCCCTGCTGATGAGCAGCAGGTGGAGTTCCAAGACAGCCAGGGGCCTCCAGTCAGTGACAGGAGCTCTGTCCTCCAGGCATGGAGCTGGCCCCCTTTGGTCCCCAGCCCTGGGGCCACGCAAGGGTGCAGACTGCCTAGACACAACCTTCTACAGCCTGTGCCATGACGCTGACCCAGGCACAGATGGCCCCTGCCACAGATTCGAGGGAGATGGTGTCCCCGGCTGTGGACCTGGTGCTGGGTGCCTCAGCCTGTTGCCTGGCCTGTGTATTCACCAATCCCCTGGAAGTGGTAAAGACCCGTCTACAACTGCAGGGGGAACTGCAGGCCCCAGGCACCTACCCACGGCCCTACCGGGGCTTTGTGTCTTCTGTTACGGCTGTTGCCCGGGCAGATGGGCTGTGGGGCCTGCAGAAGGGGCTGGCCGCTGGCCTTCTCTACCAGGGCCTCATGAATGGTGTCCGTTTCTACTGCTACAGCCTGGCATGCCAGGCTGGCCTCACCCAGCAACCGGGCGGCACTGTGGTCGCAGGTGCTGTGGCCGGGGCATTGGGAGCCTTTGTGGGGAGTCCTGCTTACCTGGTAAGTGTCTTCTCCTTCCTTTACAACTCCATGACCAATGTGACCAGTGGACTTTGTGGCTTTGGGTTGGGCAGGACGGTTTGGGAGGGGACTGTCCGCTGGGAATATCTGGCTCAGACCTGGAATCTGCCCTCGCTCTGACCCTTGCTTCTTCAGGGGCCGTGCCCACTGGTGTTAGCCAGGAGAGAGGGCAGGTGATAAAGAAGGCAGATTCGAGTCCTCGCTTGCCTGTGGTCACACCTAAGGAGCCCGGCATACGGGAAGAATAAAAGCTGATACAAAGTATAAGTCTGTGGTGTCCTGGTCTAGGCAGCAAACAATTACTCTGTCCTTGAGAGTGGCTGCAGAGTCCCCAAAGATCTTCTTAAGAAACCTGAGTCACTGAGATGCATGCCCAGGCCTCAGGATGTGGCTCCATTGGTATTGTGCTTGCCTACTGTGTACTAAGCCCCAGGTTTGTTCCCAAGCACAGCATAAGCCAGGCGTGGCACTGCCTGCCTACCCATAATCCCAGCATCTGAGAGGTGGAGGCAGGAAAAATCAGAATTAAGGTCACCGTGACAAGACTCATTTGGGGCCAGCCTGGGGTACAGGAGGCAATGTCTCAAATTTTTTTTTTTTTTTTTTTTTTTTTTTCGAGCTGGGGACCGAACCCCAATGTCTCAAATTTTAAGACCCATTTTATTAGGGTTGGGGATTTAGCTCAGTGGTAGAGCGCTTGCCTAGCAAGCACAAGGCCCTGGGTTCGATCCCCAGCTCCGGGAAAAAAAAAAAAAAGGAAGACTCATTTTATTTATTTTATGTATGTGAGTACCCTGTCACTGTCTTCATGCACACCAGAAGGGGGCATCAGATCCCATTACAGATGGTTGTGAGCCACCATGTGATTGCCAAGAATTGAACTCAGGACCTCAGGAAGAGCAGGCAGTGCTCTTAACCGCTGAGCCATCTCTCCAGCCCCCAAGTTTTAAAATAATAAAAGGGAACTCTGGCCAACCAAGACTGTCTCTCTGAGCTTCCGATGTGGGGTCAGGAATACCATGCAGGAGAGGGGCTCAAACATGTTTGGCTCCAAGGCTGTATCCCAGAGCTCCCTTCTGCTCTGTATTCGCAGGTCAAGACACAGCTGCAGGCCCAGACAGGGGCTGCTGTGGCCGTGGGACATCAGCACCAACATCAGGTAAGACACCTTCCCCAGAACCTGGGGCTCCTGGCTGTGCAGGCGCTGAGGCTGTCTAGCGAATCATACCATCATCTTCCCACAGGGTGTCCTGAGTGCCCTGGAGACCATCTGGCGCCAACAGGGCATGCTGGGACTATGGCGGGGTGTGGGTGCGGCTGTGCCCCGAGTCACAGTGGGTTCAGCTGCCCAGCTGGCCACCTTTACCTCTGCCAAGGCATGGGTACAGGATCGACAGGTAAGGGGCTGGGAATCCCGACACAGTCAGAGGGAGTGGGAAGTTCCCTGCCTCCTTCACACAGGGTTGGTGACAGATGGGGCCCCAAACAAAACCTGGTCTTGCGGAACATGGCGAGACATACTTACATTCCTAACACTTAGTATGCTGAGGCAGGGGGTCAGGAAGCTTAAGTGGTCCTCGGTTACATAGAGTCTAAAGCAGGCCCAGGCTACCTACGGGAAAAAGAGAAAAAGAAAGACGGGGGGGGGGGCCGGGGGGGGATGGGAAAGGACAAAAGGAGGGAGAGGTAGAGAGGAGGGAGAAGAGAAGGAATGAGAAATGGAAGGAGAGGAGGGAGAAGGGGAGAAGGAGAGAGGGGGTTTCAGCTAGGGACAGCGATCCTCACCTATGATCTCCGAACTTAGCCGGTGGAGGCAGGAGGATTGCAAATTGGGGAACAGCCCGCTGCATAGCAAAACCTGCCTCTCGACAGAGAGAATGTGCGTGCTTGAGGACGAGAGAGAAAATAAAGTTGTTGGCTTTGTGGGGTTGGGGATTTAGCTCAGTGGTAGAGCACTTGCCTAGCAAGCGCAAGGCCCTGGGTTCGGTCACCAGCCCCGAAAAAAAAAAAAAGAACCAAAAAAAAAAAAAAAAGTTGTTGGCTTTGCCATTATAATTGTGGTCTAGCCTTTGTGTCCAACAGGAGTTTGTGGGGGTCATCAGTGAACCCTAACATCATGGAGGAATGCAGGGTTGGCACTGAGGGTTGGAAATGGCTGGAGAGGTCTGATTTGCTCGCACGCCCCAGTCCTTCCAGCCCTTGTGGGCTAGGGGCAGGGAGGAGAGCACAGCAGGGGTGAGTAAAGGCAGTGGACAGGGTCAACAGCTTGCGCCATCCCCACAGTGGTTTCTGGAGGACAGCTGGCTGGCGACCCTGGCTGGAGGCATGATCAGCAGTATAGCCGTGGTCGCAGTCATGGCTCCCTTCGATGTTGTCAGCACCCGGCTCTACAATCAGCCAGTGGACAGAGCCGGCAGGGTGAGCAGGGGACAAGGGGAACGGGAGATGTGGGGACATGGGACACACACACACACAGAGAGAGCCACCAGGGGGACACGCACCATAATTCACAACACATTAACAGGCAAGTCCCAAGCCCTTTGACTGGGTTTTATTCTGTTTCCCGATGAGGAAATCAACTCAGATCCAGTGACCTGGCTGAGGTCCCCCAGACGATCAGTAGAAAGGACGGGATTGGAGTCGAGGCCTTCCTGTCCTAACGCCAACAGGAAGTGTGAGGACAAAGGTGTACACTGATATCCAAGTCATACCCTTGAAGGAGGCTCTCCGCCTACAGGCAATGGTTCTTTTGATCAGCATCACAGTCTATATAATTCTCTAGACAGGAACACATGCTGCTTCTGACACCACTAGACAACCTTGGCTGTGTCATCTGGGACCCTCAACTCTCCCCACGTTTATCCCCAGGGCCAGCTGTATGGGGGCCTCGCCGATTGCCTGGTGAAGACCTGCCAACAGGAGGGACCCCTGGCACTCTACAAGGGCGTAGGCCCTGCCTATCTGCGCTTGGGCCCCCACACCATCCTCAGCATGTTCTTCTGGGATGAGCTGCGGAAACTGGCCGCGAGGGCCCAGCACCCGGGCACCTAGACTCGTCCCTCACCCCCGCGGCAAGCCTGACATCTGGTGGAAGTGATGACCAGTAGGACTGGCTGGCCAGAGCCAGCTTGAGTCAGGCCCTGGAGAGCACAGAGGCCACTGCATGTGAGGAGACCCATGGTTGTGCTACAAGGGAGTCCTTGGTGTCCCCAGAGTCTGGTGGCCCAAGGCCAGTTTTCAAACCAAGTTCTGATGCCCTGATGGCTTATCAAAAAGAAAACCTGTTTTCCTACCTTCTGAAGCCGGAAGCCCAAGGAGGTGTTGGCAGTGTTAGTGTCTCTCTTTCCTTTTCTTTCAGTTATTTGTGGTGTGGTGGTGGAGCCAGGGCCTAGGCATGTCAGTCACGTGATCTGCCAGTGGTCTACACCCCCAGCCCAAGGCTGACTTCTCCTGAGGCCTCCTCTCTCCTTGACTTTAAAATAAGCAGTTTCCTCCGGTCTTCTCTGACTCAGAGTCAAATCAGCCTTCCTCAGGCTGGGGGCATAGATCAGTCTGCAGACTGCCCACCTGCTGCCCACCCGCTGCTCTCGAGGTTCTGCGTTCCATCCCCAGCACCGAAGGAACTGGGCATGATGGCACATGCCTGTCATCTCGGCCCTGGGGAAGTAGAGGCAGGAGGATTGAGTTCAAAGTCATCCTCAGCTCCATGGTGAGTTTGAGGTCAGCCTGGATTCCACGAGAGCCAGAGAGGGAAGAGAGGGAGTTAGGGAGGGAGAGAGGAGACAGGGAGACAGAAGGACCCTGTTATGTTGGCTAAGACCCACAACAGCAACTGCATATTACAGAGGAAGCTACCAGGGTCTCCTCTCTGTAGTCACCTCCTGAGGGACTGGATTAGGGCTTCAGTCTTGGAGTTTAGGCTTCCTGCTTGTGTACATCCAGAGCAGCTCAGGCCTAGAGAAGAGGGTGCCTGTCCACGTGGGTCCCAGGGCAGAGCCATTGCAGGGCCAACGACAGCCTCTGGACCTTCTCTCCAGTCCGCAGCCGCACTCCACCACAGGTACAGGTGTGTACGGCACCCGGTAGTCTTTCCACTGTGGAAGCGGACACACCCACTCTTTCTTGGTCAGGCAGCTTCAACCACCTTCCCCAACCACATCCTAAGTGGGAAAAACTACTCCGGATGGACACTCCAATAAAGTTTTATAGTTTGTATACTTTCGCGACTCCCCTCTGCTTCCCTGTCCCTGCTCCCCTCACCCCAAACCCTCCACTCTCAAGCTCTTTATAGAAAGGACCCAGAAAGCAGTGCCCACCTGCCCAGGCGAGGCCTGCCACCTAGTGGACACAAGGGGAACAGCACGACCCCGAGACAGCGCTCAACCTGAGTCTTTTCAGTCTTAAGGGGATTCCAAACCCTTCTTTCCCTGTGCCCTACAGAAGCTGAACTACTGATTTTCAAAAGCCTGGAGAGACAGAGCCCAAAGAGTCTTAGCATTGTGGGGAGCACTCCTGCTTTGGGAACTTGAGAGAGCCAACTCCCACTTCAGGTTGAGTGGGAGCCACACCTGAGAGGGGAAGGCCAGGTGAGCTGGCAGAGGAGGGACTTCCAGAAAGCAAGGAGGCCTTGAAGTCTAGCGGGGACAGACCAGAACCAGAACCAGGCAGACCTAAATGGAAAGCCACCAGCAGCTGCGGGTTGACAGCGAGGCTGAATCCTGCAGCCTGGAAGATCTGAGGCGGCTGGCTCTCCTGCCCCGCCCCCAGGCCTTTGACCCTTTCCTAGTCCCTCCCCTGTCCTCTTGAGACACCTTTGACCGGTGATATCATTGGGTCTGTCCCAGCGCAGACCCGGCCCGAGGCTGAGGCTGGATTCCTGGAGGCTGCCATGTTTTCCCTGCCTTCCCTCTCCTCCTGGCTCCCCAACTTCCCTTCCTTTGAGTGGGGTTCCAGTCTCTTCGACAGCCTCCTGCAAGGTGAGCACCTCCGGGATGCACACCTGGGCTCTTCCCTCGGGTGGGCGGAGTGCAAGGTGGACCCCACCATCCACGTGGGGGCCTCGGCTCCCGGCTGACCCTGCGCTCACTCTGCCTCCTCCCCGACCATCCTAACGCCCCCTCTCACCCTCTCCTTTGTCTGGCTCAGGCCTGATCGGGGCCCTTGGAGTCTCGGTTCTCAACAATCTCCTGAAAGTTTACTTCTTCGTGGCCTGTGTCAAGTGAGTGCCCACGTCGGTCCCACCCAGCCCTGCCCAGGCAGTTCGTCCCTGAGCGGAGTCTGGTCTCTCTTAGAGAGGGCTGAGTGGAGCTGGAGCCCTGGCAACCCTCCCAGGACAGGACCCCGTGACCCTGCCTCTTAGCCCGCACCCATTCTGCCCCCACAGTGACCCCCAGCGGCAGCCCCAAATGCAGCGGCTGCGAACGCAATGGGCCTCCTTGGAGATGGTGCATCTGGCCGGTCTGGCTCTGTTCCTGACCGTGATACGAGCCAGGGTAGCCGCCCTCGTGGTCTTGGAGTTCTCCCTCCGGGCTGTGTCCACATTGCTGTCCCTGGGCAAGGTGAGACTACATCGTGGGGCCACTCTGGTCACTTTCATCCTCTGGATCGGGAAGTAGATCCTAGTGATCACCCCCCACACCCACCCCCAAATTGCAGTTTGTGACCTGGCAGCAGGAGATGAACCCTACCCCCTCACCTCCACCCCTGCCATGTAAATGTCAGTTCTTTGAGCTGGGAATGTGGTTCAATTTGAGAGTGCTGGCCTTAGGGGTTGGGAATTTAGCTCAGTGGGTTCGGTTCCCAGCTCTGGGGAAAAAAAAAAGAGAGCGAGTGCTTGCCTAGCATGCACAAAGCCCTGGATTTGATCCCCTGCACTGTATAAACCCAGGCATGGTGACGACTCATGCCAGAAGGATGAGAAGTTCAGGGTCATCCTTGAGTATTGGGTTTGAGGCCAGCTTGGAACACAGGAGATTAAAAAAGAAAGAAAGAAAGAAAGGTCTTGTATTTGAGCTTTTAGCACAGCCCTGGCTAAGACTCTTCAAGGGCTTTGGCCTATCTTGTCCTGACAGCTCTAGTGATCTGGGGTCTTCTTGGTTCTCCACAAGTGGGGCAACTGAGGCTCAAAGGAGCATACTGTTTGTCGGTTTGTCTGTGAAGTCGGGTCTTCAAGGCCCAGAACCATCATCACCCTCCAGCCAATCGGATGAGCAAGAGAAACCACCCTTCCGGTGCGGGCTCCCGCAATGCAGTCTAGCCTGTGCTCCCTTCCCCTGCAGGGCTCCAGGGACAAGGAGCGGCTCCAGCTCTTCCTGGTGTGTCAGTTCTCCCTGGGCTGTGGGCTAAGCTGTGGCCTGAGCTTCCTACAGGAAGGTGCCCCACACCGCTCCCTAAACCTACTGCTGAGCCTAGGGCTGGCCGCACTCCTCGGCCTGGGCGCCCGGCGCCTAAACCGTCACATCTGCAACCTCTATGAGTTACACAGCAGCCAGCGCTACTGTGGGGTCTGCTTGGGCCTGCTAGCCAGCCAGCACGGGCTGCCCAGGTTCCTGGGCCGCGCTCTGGCGGTGGCCTTTGCTGTGAGTGATCTAGCAGCTGTGGCCCTCATCAACAAGGACTTCCTGAACACGTCAGAGGCCGTGCGGTTCTGGACTCCGCTCACCATCTGCTACACGCTGCTGGTCATCTACATGCAGGGTGAGAACCCCGGGGCTGGGGTCCCCTCCATTGGCCACACATCCCAGCCACCCAGTCCAGGGACAGGACTTTACTGTAGGCTTCTCAGAGCAGTGATGTCATATAGGAGCCCTAAAGACCCGGCACCTGGGTTTGTCTTCAGGACTAGGTGAGGTGAGAGGGATTGTGGGCCAAAGCACAGAGGCATGTGCGGTTCAGGGTTGTTCCCTCAAGGACCCCTGGGATTAGGGTCAAGGATGGCCAAGTTCAGAAAGGCCTTTCCCAGAGCCTTGGCCAACCAAGCTGGGCAGGGTCCTAAGCAGGAGGGTGTGGCTGGTCAGATCTGGCCTCTGGAAAGAGCCCCCTGGCCGCAGAATGGGCATCAGTTGGAAGTGGCAGAGCAGGAAAAGGTGGCCCAAGGAGTAGGAACAGCAAGCGTGAAGACCCTGAGGTGGGAATAAGCTTAGCAGGCTCCGTGTTCGAGATGAGGAACCAGGTCAGCCGTCATTCAAAGGGGAACGTGAGTTGGATGGGGATAGGGACAAGGGGTCAGGTCTGACCATGGAAGACAAGGCTTCCACTAGAGTTCTTCTCTAAAAGCCATAGGAAGTCCTGGGAACGTTCTAGGCCGAGGGGTGATGTCATCTTATTGCCGCGTTTTAGGTCGCTTTAGACAGTCAGTGGAGCTTGGTCGGGAGAGAAACTCAGGAGCCCCCGTTGAGTGAGCTTCGGCGAGAGGGGAAGGTGGGACAAGAGAGAGACTCTCAGAAGTAGGCTGGGCTGTGGGTGATTCAGACCGACAGGCAGAAAGGGGGAGAACCTTAGATTCTTGCCATCGACTGACAGGGCTCTGCTCATCCAGGGGGAGGCTTAAGGTTGGGCAAGAAGTCCTGCAGGTGCCCAGAGAAGGAAGCAGGGAGGCAAGAAGGCAGTCAGGGAAGCTGGTACAACCCCTGGGGAAAGCAGATGAAAACTGGAACAGGCTGGCCCCGGCTGACCTCCAGAAGGTTGCCGCCTGGGTAGTGACAGCTACATTCCACAGAGGAGCAGCAGCACCGCTTCAGCCTACAGGGCCAGGTCCAGACGGTTCTGGTGCGCATGGCTGGCCTCTTTGTTCTGTTGATGACGGTGGGCCTCTGGCTGGACCTCCTGGGTATCTTTGTCTCCCTTTTGGGTGAGCTATGGTGCTTAGCAGGTATTCGCGTCTTAATCGACCTCTGCCAGATACAGGTAGGTACCTTTAGGGACCCCCAGCCTCCCACTCCGTCCCCAAGGTTCCCAGCACCCCCAGAGACCTAATTTTGATAAGAGTTGGGAGGGCAAGGGACCCGGTTGTCATTAAGGAGTGGGGAGCTGGGTGCCAGCGACCACTCCAGCTGGCATCCTGGGGGGGGCGGTCCCAGAGGGTAGGAAGGTCCTGATGATAGTAGACCTGAGACTGGACTAAGGGGATGTGTCCCTTCTGACCCTCCCCCAGGGCTTTCCACCCCAGAGGCCTACAGTAACAGTAGCAGTAACAGCAGAAGGAGAATCAAGACGGACAGGTCCATGCGAGCCCCGGCCTTCCACACCTGCCCCAGCCAGAAGCCCGGTCCCCTCCTGACTTGCTCTGAGGAGGATGTGAAGTCAGTTTCAGGCCTACATGGGCTAACCACAGCAAGGTCTTGACCACAAGATGTGGCCTGAAGGCCAAGTGGCAGAGCTGGTCCCCACCTAGACTTTTGGGCAGGCCATGGAGGTGGGGTGGGGGCTCTGGAGAAAGGGGGTGACCAGGGCTGGGGAGCTAGAGAGGCGGGGACATGAATCCCTCTGTGTTGAAGACGGGCAGCTTCGCCAGACCCACTTTTCTTGGCCCAGCAAGAAGACAGAGGACAGTTGTGACCTCAGAATGAGCCCTGCCCTTTGGTCACCCTTCCCCCCGCCTTGCTCTCAAGAAGACAATAAAGGTGACTTTTCTCAACCTGCCTTGAAGATCAGAGTGACACAGGAAGAAAAAGAGGCTTCCCGAAGCCTGTGGCGTTTTTTGGCAGGGTTCTAGGATATGAGCCCTGCCCTGAGTTTCCTGGTGCGCAAGGGACACAGGCTGAAGTTACCAGATTCTTGTGCCCCAGGACGAAGAACATGGAATGTTCTAATTGAGGATCTGAGTGTCACCCCTACATGTGGGTATCCTTGTCCTCGTGGGTCCTTGGCTGACACGGTCCACGAGGGCAGTGGGAGCAAAGACATCAAATGTGGGGTTCAGAAGCCCCATGAATACTTACTGAGAAGACCACACCAGGACCCTGTCAGTAGGCCGATCATCTTTACTTAGGGTGACTGAAGGCTTGTAAAGTTTTGGGGGATGGAGGGCAGGGACATCCAGGATGGACAAAGGTCGTTGGCTGGGGCTTTAGGGCCCCTGGAAGGCCTCCTTAGCAATGGGGAAGCATTTCAGGAATCTCGGGTGCTGGCTGAACAAGTTTTGTCAGGAGAAAGGAAACTGACAGTCCTCAGGTAAGTGTTGGGGGCTTAGAATACCCCAGTCAAGGTCAGAGGAAGAGAAACTCTGTTAACAAAGGGAGTCCCCCATTGTGTGCCAGGCCCCACAAGGTTATCCAGTCAATGATAGACTTTGACCTTGATTAGCAGTTTCCCCGAATCCCAGATCAGGCATCTCACAACTGTCTATAGGGAGTTCTACAAGATACATACGATGCCCCTGGCCTCCTTGGACACTTGTCTTCATGGTCACAGATGCATACATAGAATTCAAAATTAAAACAGAAGTATAGACAGCTTATTAAGAAAAGAGGGGGGGGTTGGGGATTTAGCTCAGCGGTAGAGCGCTTGCCTAGCATGCACAAGGCCCTGGGTTCGGTCCCCAGCTCCAAAAAAAAAAAAAAAAAAAAAAAAAAAGAAAAGAGAGGGGGGTTGGGGATTTAGTTCAGTGGTAGAGCGCTTGCTCCAAAAAAGCTCCAAAAAAAAAAAAAAAAGAAAAGAAAAAAAAAAGGGGGAGAGATGGTTTCAGTGGAAGAGAGCACTGTCTGTTTTTCCAGAGGACCTGAGTTCAAATCCCATCACAGATGGTTGTGAGCCACCATGTGGTTGCTGGGAATTGAACTCAGGACCTCTGGAAGAGCAGACAGTGCTCTTAACCGCTGAACCATGCCTCCAGCCTGAGAACTCTTTACATAATAAATAAATAAATCTTAAAAAAAAAAAAATTGGAGACAGGGACACTCAGTGTCTGGACTTGTCGACTCCCATGTGATTTTGGGAGCCAAATTAAGCCAAAGCATTAGAACCAATGCCCAACAGCATGGCTCATGACCATTGCAGACCACCGTCTCAGCTGTCTTCTCTCACGTTCCACAAACATGCTCTTGGTTATGTGTGATCCAGATGGGAAAGGGCTCCCAGTCATCTGGCTTTTTGGATAACTTAAGCTTGCTGCTCCAGTCTCTACTCTGGGATGTGGTACGGAGTTGCCAGACGGAGGCGGCCAAGGAGGTGAGGTAGAGTGGCAGAGACCTGGTGCACACCTGCTACTAAGATGCCCTGTCACGTGCATGCCAGGCTGGAACTGCTCTTGAGTCCCCAGCCCCTGATCCTAACTTATTCAGGACAATGAGAGACCTCACTTCAGATCTGTTCAGGGCCAAGATCAGGAACAGAAAGGGCTGGGTACCCACTTCATCTATCTTGTGTGTGACTATGGACAGGCCATTGCCCCTTTCTCAGCCCATCTAAAGAATTACTAAAGCGTTACTAGTGTTTTAATCCCGGTACTCAGGAGGCAGAGGCAAGAGATCTGTGTGAGTTCAAGGCCAGTCTGATCTATAGAGCAAGTTCCAGGACAAACAGGGCTACACAGAGAAGCTTGTATTCACAGAGAAATGAATGAATGAATGAATGAATGAATGAATGAATGAATGAATGAATGAAAATAATTACTACCACTAGGAGTGATGGTTCATGCTTGTAATCCTAGCACTGGGAAACAGGAACAGGCAGATCTCTTGTGAGTTCAAGGCCAACCTGGCTCATGTAGCAAACCCCAGGACAGCCACAGTCACACAGTGAGACCCTATCTGTTGGTGCGGGCTAAAAAAATCAATCAATCAATCAATCAATTAACACCATATGTTGAGTGCTTACCAAGTATTCAAGTACCAAACACTTTTTAATCTGTTTTGACCCTCTGATTCCCCTCACCCCTTCCTTTTCTGATTCTCTGCTTTGTCTCTGACATGAGACCTCACTATGGCTGGTCTGAACTCACTGTGTAGACCAGGCTGGACTCAAATTCACAGAGATCTGTCTGCCTCTAACCCCTGACTACAGTAGGACACCATGTCCAGTTGTCTGATGTTTTTGAAATGGTCTGGGAATGTAGCCCAGGCTGGCCTTGAACTCATGGCCATGAACTCCTCTTCGCCTTGAGCTCCCAATTGCTGACATTGTAGGTAGGCACCACTATGCCCTAGTCCTGGAGGTTACATGCAATGCTTCAGTGATTCAGGACACACAAAACTTGAAGAGTGAGAGAGAGACAGAGACAGAGACAGACAGGCAGACAGACAGACAGACAGACAGACAGACAGGGAGAGATGGGGGGATATTGTAGAGGCCAGGAGAGGACGTCAGATCCCCCAGAGCAGGAGTTACAGGCATTCGTGAGGTACTTCACATCGGTGCTGGAAAGCACGCTGCAGTCCTCTGCAAGAGCAGCAAACACCCTTAAACACTGAGCTACCCTTCCAGCCCAGGCAGGAATTGGACACAGGCAGCCTGCTCCTCACCCCATTCCAGCCAACAGCTCATAGTTTGCACGCTCCTGTTCCCCTCTTCTGTCTGAATGTTAGGTCCAGGGGGACTAACAGAGCTGCAGAGAAAAAATAGGCAGCTCCATCCCTGGTGGCTTGTGTCTCTGGCCACCATGTTTCAGGCAGCCAGAGGCTCCCATCCGGTCTTGTCTAGGCCCAGCATTGAGCAGTTTGGTTCTGTGGGGATTTTACTAGTGGAGGCCTACAGAGCGGCCTCCCTGGGGCCATAGAGCTGGCCTGTGTGGAAGTGGCAAAAAGGTGTGAGGCCTGGAGAAGGCTCTTGAAGACCAGACTCTGTTGAGATCCTTCCTCTCTCCAGACGCCATTATAGGCTGAGTGGGATGAGGACGTAACTTGGTTAGTAGAGGGTTTGCACGAAGCTTTGGGTTCAGTCCCCAGCACTGCATAAACGGGGCATGATGGTTTACATCTGCAACCCAGTACTTGTGAAGTAGAGGCAGAAATATCCGGAGCTCGGGGTTATCCTCTGCTACATCCCAACTTCATGGCCAGCCTAGGCTACATACATGAAACCCTGTCTCCAACACCAAAACAAAAAGACCACCATCGCCACCTGAGAACTATTGGCCTCTGGTCCTCTCCTCTCCAACCAAGGCAGCACAAGGGGAAGCCAAGGGGACCTGGTGGTACCAGGGACAGCGTGAAGGCCTGCTCAGTCCAATATCAACGCCCGGCTGTGTGATCTGGCTGCCACCCCTCAACTTGCCCTATCTGGAGGAAATGTCTCATCTGGTGGGCGAAGGGCCAGTATCCGCCAGACCCAGACTGGCTCTGGGTTCCAACAAAACCCACTGTTTGTACTGGAAGGCATTCTGGTCTCCTCAGCCCACAGCCTGACTGGGGAAATACTGGCAACATCTGGGTGAGAACTGGACTCAGCTGTCCTTTCCTTTTTATGGGCAAAGGGACCATTATCCAAACAAGAATTGGAACGTGTGGGCTGGGAGAGATTTCCCTTCTTATCAAATTATTTTTTCTGAAACTTATTTTGGGTCTGGCAAGAGTCTTAAAAATTAGGTCACCCTACCTTGGGGGTAGATAGCTCAGTGGTGTGGTGCTTACCTCTAATGTATGAGCCTCCCCCAACCCCAAAAAAAAGGACCGGGCATGGGACTCAGTTGGTAGACTGTTTGCCTACCTCATAGAAGGCCCTGGATTTGATTCCCAGCCCTGTTTAAGCTAGGCATGGGTTTGCATACCTGTCACCCCAGCATTTGGGAGACAGACGTGGGTGGATTAGAAGTTCAAGGTTATTCTCTAGGTACGTAGTAAGTGGAGCAAATTCAAGGTCAGACTGGGATGCAACAGACCCTGTCTTCAAAAAGAAGAAAATGAGGAGGAGGGGGAGAAGTGGGGGATGAAGAAAAGGAAGAAGAGAAAGGAGAAGAAGAGGAAGAAGAGAAGAGGAGGAAAGGAAGAGGAAGAAAGTCAGTGGGGGTGGTGAGATGGTCCGTCTGGTAAGGTGCTTGCCACAAGGCCTGATGACCTGAATTCAGTCTCTCAGACATGGAGGAAGGAGAGGGCTGATTTCTACACAATTGCTGGGGCAGGCGAGTGCCTATGCACAATAAATAAGTGTGAAAAAAAAAATGTTCTAAAATTTAAACCGGGAGCCCAGTATGGTATGCTGAGGCACTCGCCTTTAATCCCAGAGGCGGGTGGGGCAGACACAGCAGGGTAAGTGAACAGCTAAGAGGACAGAGGGTGGCTAATCTTCCCTTTTGTCTAGGCTGCTATCGGAATGTGTCACCCACACTAGGTAACTAGGACAGATCTTCAGCTGAGGCTCCCTGCTCATGTGATTCTAACTTGTGACAAGCTGACGTTAAAACCAACCTGGGGGTGGGGTGGGGAGGAGGCTGGAGAGACAACACAGAGGTTAAGAGCACCGACTGCTCTTCCAGAGGTCCTGAGTTCAATTCCCAGCAACCACATGGTGGCTCACAACCATCTGCAAAAGGATTCAATGCCCTCTTCTGGTGTGTCTGAAGACAGAGACAGTGTACTCATATACATAAAATAAACAAACAAACAAACAAACAAACCATGGACTGTGTGGCTCAGTGGTAGGGAGATGTACAGTACCAGGCCCTGGGTCCCAGCAGGAGCAACCATAAGCAAACAGATATATATAAAAGGAGCAATGGGCCGGAGAGATGGCTCAGTGGTTAAGAGCACTGACTGCTCTTCCAGAGGTCCTGAGTTCAAATCCCAGCAACCACATGGTGGCTCACAATCATCTGTAATGAGATCTGATGCCCTCTTCTGGTGTGTCTGAAGACAGCTACAGTGTACTTATATATAATAAATAAATAAATCTTAAAAAAAAAAAAAAAAAAAAAAGCAAAAGACCAGGGTCAGGTTGGGGATTTAGCTCAGTGGTAGAGCGCTTGCCTAGCAAGCGCAAGGCCCTAGGTTCGGTTCCCAGCTCTGAAAAAAAAAAAAAAAAAGACCAGGGTCTTCAGTTTCTGCATGGGGTGTGGGGATGTTGGGGAATGTGGGGGAGCTGTGGGGGTGTGGGTGTGGGGTGTTGGGGAGTGGGGGAATGGGGGGGGGTGTGGATGTGTATGACTGAATATTTTCCTGACCATTATTTCTGGATCTTTTTTCTCTTTTCTTTCTTTTCTTTCTCTCTCTCTCTCTCTCTCTCTCTCTCTCTCTCTCTCTCTAGTTCATTTGTTTTCGTTTTGTGCTGGATAGCTTTGTGTCAACTTGACACAGACTGAGGTCATCTGAGAGGAGGAAACCTCAATTAAGAAAATGGCTCTGGGGGGGCTGCAGAATGGCTCGGTTGTTGCTCTTCCAGAGGTTTGAGTTCAATTCCCAGCAACCACATGGTGGCTCACAACCATCTGTAAAGAGATCCGATGCCCTCTTCTGGTGTATCTGAAGACAGCATCTGAGTGTACTTATATATAATAAATAAATAAATCTTAAAAAAAAAAAAAAAAAGAAAAGAAAATGGCTCTGTGCCAGGCAATGGGAGCTCATGCTCTCTGAGAGTTGGAGACCAACCTGCTCTACAGAGTAAATTCCAGGACAGTCAGGGCTGCACAGAGAAACGCTGTCTCGGGGTAGAAAAAAGGAGAGAGAGAGAGAGAGAGAGAGAGAGAGAGAGAGAGAGAGAGAGGCAGGCAAGCCAGTAAGCAGTACCCCTCCACAGCCTCTGCATCAGCTCCTGCCTCCAGGTTCCTGCCCTGCTTGAGTTCCTGTCCAGACTTCCAGACTATGATGTGGAAGGGTAAGCCAGATTAACCCTTTCCTCCCCAGCTTGCTTTTGGTCACGGTGTTTCATCACAGCACCAGCGACTCTGACAAGACAGTTTTGGGGTTTTGTTTGTTTTTTGTTTGCTTTTGGTTTATTGAGATAGGGTGTCTCAGAGTAGCTACTGACTGTCCTGAAACTTGCTCTGTAGACCAGGCTGGCCTTGAACTCAAGAATCAGCCTGCCTCCATCTTTATGCTCTGGGATTATAGGTCTGAGTCACCACTCCTGGCCCTTCCTGGGAGTGCCGTGTGGCCTCTGGGTTTGCGCATCTGTAACCAGTAGATCAGCCCAGAGCACCTGTGAGGAGTCAGCGGCTGTTGGGGCTGGAGGGAGCTGTGATAAGCTCACTGCTCTCACTTCAGAGAGGCCATCCTCCTTAGAGAGGGGCAAGCCAGTGTGGTATCAAGTGACAACGAGTTGCGGCTGAGGAAAAGGGGAGCTGGTTTAGAGAATGGAGATTGGTAGGTGGGCGGCGTTTAAGGGGCCCCGGGAAGGTGTATCTGTCAGCTGTGGCTGTGTAACAGATTCCCCCACACGTACAAAGAAAATGTAGTTGCTTAAGGCAGTAGACATTTGTGAGTTCACGCCCTCTATGAGTCAGGCGTTGCGTGCAGCTCAACCATGTTCTCTAACTCAAGAGCCTGTGGTCAAGAGGTCAGTTGTGACGCAGAGACTTCCTAAAATCTGAGAGCCTCCCCTCAAGCTCCTGCTACAGGGACTTCATCACAGCCCAGCAGATTCTTCCCTTCAGAGTCAGGGAAGGAGAGGGAAGGAGGGAGGGAGGGAGGGAGGGAGGGAGGAAGGGACTTTATATAACCCAATAGTGAAAGGCTTTGCCAGATCCTATTCTAAGCAAGTCACAGGGTCCCACACACTTCGAATGGGGCTGTTACAGCGGGGTGGGGGTGGAGTGTTTGCCCAAGGGGGACACCTAAGAGTCCTTGGAGCAGATAAGAGCTGCCTTCCACAGTGCTTGCATTGAGGGGGGGAATATTTGAGCAAAGCATTAAGTGCAGAAGCAGAAGCCACAGGAAGGACCCTGCAGCCTTGAGGGTGGCGTGGACAGATCTCTGTGATGAGGGAGAGCTGGGAGAGTGGCAACCATGGAGTTGGCAGAGACAGCCATAGAAGAGGGCAGGGCCCTGGACACTCGAGGTCATCGTCTTCGTTCCCTGATGGGGGGCAGTGGTGGGATTTGCAGAGGGAGGTCATGAATCTGAATTCAGCTCCCTGTCAACGAATTCCTCTCCGTGATGAGGAAGGACCCTTTAGAAGCACACTCATTTACAAGCATCTAGAATAACAGCTCCATCTGAGAAGAAGGCATCTCAGGCCAAGGGCAGGGTGTGGCCAAGAGCTCCGGCCTTAGGTCTCTGAGGAGCTGGTGAGCAGGCCCTGGGTCACACAGGCCTGGTGAGGGGCTCGGGGTATCCTCAAGAGCCGTGGGGAGCCACAGAAGACTATGCAGAGAGGGATGGTCAGACACCAGCAGCGCTGGCCTGTCCAGACAGTGGACTGTAAGGCATGGGGACAAGGTGGACGTGAGCTTTAGTGGACAGTACAGCTAGGGTCGACACAGCTGTGCACAGCTGTAATCTCAATGCTGGGAAAATTGCTACTTGATGAACTCTAGGCCAGAGGGGAGGTCTGGAGAGATGATTCAGTAGTTAGGAGTGCCTGCACTTGGGTTCCCACCCATGGCGGGTGGCTCACAAAGGTCTGGAACTCCAGCTCCAGGGAATTTAATGCCTACTCTCAGGAACCCTCATGTACCTGGCACACATATCCCGAAACACCCATACACGTGAATAAAAAAATAAAAAAGTTTTTTAAGAGATTTTTTTATTATGTGTACAGCATTCTGCCTGGATGTACACCTGCAGGCCAGAAGAGGGCAGCAGATCCCATTACAGATGGTTGTGAGCCACCATGTGGTTGCTGGGAATTGAACTCAGGGCCTTTGGAAAAACAGTCAGTGCTCTTAACCTCTGAGCCATCTCTCCAGCCTTAGAAATAAGTCTTAAGGGGTTGGGGATTTAGCTCAGTGGTAGAGCACTTGCCTAGCAAGCGCAAGGCCCTGGGTTCGGTCCCCAGCTCTGAAAAAAAAGAAGAAAAAAAAAAAAAGTCTTAAAGTAGAAACCTGACATAAAATAAAAGAGGAAAGCTGGACAATGATGGAGCAGGCCTTTAATCCCAACACTCAGAGACAGAGGCAGGAGATCTCTGAGTTTGAGGCCAGCCTGGTCTACAGAGGGAGTTCCAGGGCTATACAGAGAAAACACTGTCTCAAAGAACAAAACCAAGTGTGTGTGGGAGGAGGGGGACCCTGGAGGAGGCACTGAGAGGGATGTAACGTGAATAAAACAAAACAAAACCAAACCAAGACAACAGAGACAAAGATGAGGGAGATGGTGTCTAAGGAATGGCACTGCTGGTTAACCTCTGACCTCTACACACATGCCCACACACATGCACAAGTCCACACATATGCACATGCTCACACACATACACATGCACACACACATACACATACACATGCATACACTCATGCACATTCACACACATATACATGTACATACACACATGCACACACATACACATGCACACACACACACATGCACACACACATGCATACTCACACACACAGGTACACACACATGCACATGCACACACACATGCACTTGCACACACATGCACATGCACACGCACACACACATACACATGCCCATACATACATACACATGCACACTCACATGCACATGCTCACACATATACATGTCCACACACATACACATGCCCACACAGATGCACGTGCACACACACGTTTGGGGGAAGAGAACATGAACTTCTTACAAAAGGGTAATGTTTGTTTAGAGACGGGAAAGCACATGTGCTTTCACAGGGTGCTGGGGTCCATTCGTCTGACATCTTTCTGGGCTGTCGGCCAGGAATGCTTACTGGCAGTGCTCCCTGCCTATAACCCGGCTGCCCTCTCTGTCCACAATCCTCCATAATCCCTCTGCAATTCCCAATGCTTCTGAGGAGTTCACTCAAGTGAGCACAGCCTGACAAGAGCCTACTTTCCTTCACACTGAATCAACCCGGGACTCGGAGAGCTGCGGAGGCCAGCAGGGCCATATTGGGTACAGGCTACAGAACTGGGAAGGCTAGGGTGGGTATGCCATGGAGGGAGGGCTAACTCTCAGTAAGAGAGGGCTCGGGTGGCTTTAGTGAGGGGATCGGGTCTTAGTGCAAGAAAACAGATGAGGACCCTTTCGAGAAACTGAGGCCACCATTGCCTCCCTGCTGTTGGCAGAGGATGAAGGCCTGAGGCTCAAGGATCCATCCCCCACTTCCCACCCTCAGTCTAGAGCCTGGCTCACCTGGCTCAGCAGTTGTGGGAAATGGCAGGTTTGGGCAGGCTTGGCCAGAATCAGCTCAGGCCCCCAAAGCAGAGGATTAAGTTTGTTTTCACAGTCAAGACACAGGGAGATAGATGATCCTCCCTGTCTGCCGGGGCAGGTACACATAGGCTTACATGAAGTCCCACTGTCAGCCCACAAGCCTCCTAGATCCCAGGCACTGCATGGGTGTGGGGGCGGGGATGTCAAGATAGGGTTTCTCTGTGTAGCCCCTGCTGTCCTGGAACTCGCTCTGTAGACCAGGCTGGCCTCAAACTCACAGAGATCTGCCTGCCTCTGCCTCCCAAGTGCTAGGACCAAGGGTGTGAGCCATCACTACCACACAGCAATCCAACCCCCTATTTACTTTATTTATCTGTGGTTCTTCAAGACAGGCTTTCTGGGCTGGAGAGATGGCTCAGTGGTTAAGAGCATTGGCTGCGGGGTTGGGGATTTAGCTCAGTGGTAGAGCGCTTGCCTAACAAGCGCAAGGCCCTGGGTTCAGTCCCCAGCTCTGAAAAAAAAAAAAAAAAAAAAAAGAGCATTGGCTGCTCTTCCAGAGGTCCTGAGTTCAAATCCCAGCAACTACATGGTGGCTCACAACCACATGTAATGAGATCTGATGCCCTCTTCTGGTGTGTCTGGAGACAGCTACAGCGTACTTATATGTAATAAATAAATAAATCTTAAAAAAAACAAAGAAATGTAATTCTTGGGGTTGGGGATTTAGCTCAGTGGTAGCGCTTGCCTAGGAAGCGCAAGGCCCTGGGTTGGTCCCCACTCGAAAAAAAAACCAAAAAAAAAAAAAAAAAACCTGGCAAAAAAAAAAAAAAAAAAAAAAAAAAAAAAAAAAAAAAAAAAAAAAAGGGTGGAGGGACGGGCCAAGGGGTAAAAGCCCCGACCTCTCCTCCAGAAAACCTTAAATCAAAACCCAGAAACCCCCTGGGGGCCCACAAACAATTTTAATTAGAACTGTTGCCCTCCTCTGGTTTATCGAAGAAAGTAAAGTGTATTATATATAATGAATGAATAAATAAATCTTAAAAAAAAAAAAAAAAAGAAATGTAATTCTTTGAAGACAGGCTTTCTCTGTATAGACCTGGCTGTGCTAGAACTCACTCTATAGACCCAAGCTGGACTCGAACTCAGAGTGCCTGCTGAGTGCTGGGATTAAAGGCATGTGCTACCACTGGCTGGCTCCTCAACCTGTCTTTTTATAGAATCACCATCTTAGGGATGGTACCACCCAATGACTGGGCCCTCCTCCATCAGTCACCATTTAAGAAAATGCCCTACAGGGTTCTCTACAGCCTCGTCTAGACGCATTTTCTCAATTACGGTTCCCTCCTCAGACGCCCTTACCTTGTGCCCAGTGGACATAAATCCAGCACAATCTCTACCTACAACCCCATCACTACAGGAAGGCCACAGACGTGAGTCGCAAGAGAGGAGAGTGAGGCTCAGAGAACAACTTGCCCAAGGTCGAACAGGTTGCCAGGGTCACTCAGGAGGCCTGTACTCCAGCCCGTCTCTGCCACCATCTGAGTTCCCTCAAGCCCAACCTACTACAGCCCCACCGTGCCCACCAGGACATTTGAGAAACTGTGTTCAGGAAACCTGGCCTCCTTCAACTTCAGGCAGGTAAGTGGGAAGGCGGGGAGACTGGAAACTTCCTATGACTCTCTGCCAAGGACTAGACCCTCACGCTTCATGCATGTGCACATACCTGACTCAGAAATGTAATTTTAACAGGCTGGGGGGGGGTAGGAGGAACAAACCGAGGCTAGGCAGTTAGATCTGGGTTATCCCAACAAGCTCGCCTAGGAGAGACAGCTGAAGGGGCATTCTCTCGAGTTCCCAGGCCCAGGGTCCATGATGTGCCTCAGGGAGCTTGGGAGCATGTGACCATATTCCCAGAGAGGAGAGCACTTCCTTCCTGCCCACCAAGTACTTGGATCTTGCTGGAGTGTAGATGCCGTGGGCAGGACGCTCCAGAAACCAGGCAGGAATGATGTGGGAATCCCATCCCTTCCATAGGAGGGTGCCAATGACAAACAGACCCTCAGTGGGCTCTCTTGGTGTCTGTAGCTCTGACATTCCTCCCGAGGGGAGGCTGTCCCTCCCGGCCTGTGCTGGCAGGCCCCTTTAATCTCAGCCTTCGGGAGGCAGAAGTGAGTGGTTCTCTGTGAGTTCGAGGTTGGCCTGGGTTCACTCCAGCCAAGACTACATAGAGAGACCCTGTCCAAAAATAAAATTGGGAGGTGGTGCTTGTTCAAGGTCAGTCAGTACCAGACGGCTAAGAATCCGTTTGGCCTGTGCTTCTGTGATTTCAGAGACGCCTTCCCACCTGCCACCCCCCTGCCTCCATTCCCCCTATCCTTCCATCCTAGCACAGGCTGCTGCTGGTAACTGTTGCCCTATTTTTGTCTTCACCCCCCACACCATTTGTGTCTCTGCTCCGTCCTAGTATACCCCATCCATAATCTCCCCATCTAGACAAGGATTAATGGTTAGACTTGGTTCCTATTGGCTCCCGATTCTCCCTCCCAAGTCGCCAGCACCCAGACCATGTTTACAGGGTCCCAAATCCACCACTGTGGACAGCGATCAAGCTATACTTCCCAACAGAGTCTGAACAGCAGCCAATGTCACCCACTGCCCGAATCTTGTCCCTTCTCCGTCTGCCTGCAGGACTCAGCCATCATGGCCCTAGTAGAGGACTCTCCCCTGGTCTACTGGGACTTCTGAGGAGGGAAGAGAGCTGGTCTGAGCTTGGCAGGGAGGGAGGAGGGGAGCAGAACCTATGAGAAGGCAGACAGAGGGCGTGTCTTCTCTGCCAGCACATTTCCTGGGTTTCCATTGCAGGAAGTTTGGCACCTGCCTATCGGTGCCACTGATATCCAGGCTGGCGCAGGCGACTTTGAGCCGACAATACCCCAACTGGAAGCAGCAGCAGGAGGTGGCACAGAGGCCAGGGGTGCAGGACAGCCGGTGAGTGGCAGCAGCTAGATACCCCCAGATTGCCTTTAGTCTGTCCCGAGCTTAGCTTAGCGTGGATGTGGAAAGCCAGGCTCCTAGATTAACCCCTTTGACCTTGGCTAAGGCCCCAAGTCAGCCCTTCAGTTCAGAGTCTCAGTGTTCCACTGGATGACGCAGTGGGGTAAAGGGGTAAATGGCGCCATTTTCAGCAGAGGCCGTGAGTCTTCACACCTGCTGCAGAGAAAAGGCCCCATTGCCAGGTTGGGAATGCACCCAAGGGGCCCCTGGGCACAGCCTCAGTGTAGTACTGGGTTCCATCCTTGACTCTTATCCGGGGATGGTGGCAGCGATCCAGCCTCGGGGCTAGCAGATCCGGGTGCCTAAGGGGCACTGTCTGGTCTGGCTTGAATCTAGCCTTGCTCAGTGCCCACTGCACAAGCCTCAATCCTCCCCGGCTTCCGTGTCTGGTCTGTGGGGCAGGACCTATTAGCCCTGGAGTAGAGTCTGGAAGAGTTAGATGAAAGGTTTGAAAGGAACACAAGGGAAGCCTCTAGACATGGCAGCTACTCTAGTGATTGTGGTCGGAAAACCCTAATGACAACGGTTGGAAAGGCCATTAAGGGGTGTGGGGCTTAGTGGGGAGGAGGAGGATGGAGCTGAGCACCCAGGCACCCTACTCTGACACGTCGATTCGAGGAGTGGTTGTGCGGGTGGGGCAAGGGCTGCAGAAGGGGACACAATCCTGCCTGATTACCCCCCACCCTCCAGATGACTACCGCTCTCCCTTGCCCAATTCTCCATTGTGCCTCTAGTCAAAAGAACAATTTGCTTGCCTGGGAATCAGACCCAGATTTCTTTCCCCAGCAATGTCCTCAGGTCTCCAGGGACCTGAGCAGCTCAGAGCAGTCCCAACCCAGGCCCCAGGGCTCTGTGCTCCGCTTCTCCGGGGCAGGAACAGGGCCAGGAAGCAAACAGGTGACCTGATTGTTTCCCCTGTCTCCTTGAGGGGCCTCTTTCCACCACAGATCCCGAGACCCACTTGTAGAGGATTCTTAGGCTCAGACAGGCAGCGACAGCCCAGGACAGAAGATCCAGGTGACTTACTGGAGCCTCTGAGAGCCCTACTCCAGGCATTCTTTGAAAAAGCCCCACAACTCCAGTATATGTTAGCATTATCGCTTTAACTCCAGGCCAAGTTGCAGAGGTGGGCAGGCAGTGCGGACCCCATTTTAGGAATTAAAGATTGAGGCTTAGGGAAACGGGGTTGACAGTCCCAGGTCATGCGTCTAGACTAACTTAGGACCCTGAAGGATTTCAGAGCCAATCCGGGTGCAAGTACCCCTCTTCGCCAGTTGAGGCAGGTGGGGCCGCTCATCCAGGTGACCTAGAGCGAGGGTGGCTAAGGATCCCCCTTCCCCGCCCCCCGCCCCGCGCTTCCCCGGTGCACCGTGGGGGTGGGCAGTGGAGGAGGAGCCACAGGGAGGGGGAGGAGTGGTGGAAACAAAGGGAGGGGGCGCGGCCACAGGTGGGGGGGCAGGTAGGGCGAGCCCGCGCCCCCTCCCCGAGCGTCACCTTTTATGGTAAGGCGCGCGCGGGGCGGCGGGCGGAGGGAGGCTGGGGCGGGAGCAAGGGGAGGAGGCGCAGCGCCGGCCGAGGCCGGGGAATGGGGCGCGCGGCAGGTAAGCGGGTGCGGCGTGGGGGTCCTGGCTGTGAGCCCCGGGCAGGGTCAACCTCAGGTGGCCACATGGGTAACTCTCGGCCACCGTACTGGACCCAGCCTGGCGCTGCTGGGGGGCTCGGGGCGGGTACTGTCTCTTGTCTCTGTGTGTCCCAGGATCTCAGCCATTGGGGACTCTGGCAGGCTGAGTGCGGAGACGGCACGGGGGTCATGTCTCTGCTCTGGAGTGGGACGGGTTGAGCAGGGCAGAGGCTCCCGCACAAAGAGGATAGAGGCCCGCATATGGATCAAATTATAGTCACCGCGGTGACCGGACCAACTGCCCCGCTCCACTGCTGTGCCAGGGCGCAGAGTTCCCGAGTTCTCTTGCCCCTCCTGGACCCTGTTCCCAGCTCCCGTCCGGAGAGGGAAAGGAGGGTCCTGGGGTCTCCTCGCCTGGCCTGGCAGGGTGTGGAAATGGGAGATCCCCCAAGGTGTGTGCAGCTACTCCCCATCTCCAGCCCAGACCTGAGATCCCAGGGGGAGAAGCTGGGCAGCGCCCAGATTCTTGCTTTTAACAATGGAGACCACTGTCCTCCAGCCGCAGAGCTCCGCCTGCCCCTCTGGGGCTGAATGACCAGCTGGCCTCTTCTCAGCCACCCTCTAGGGCAGACTTCTATTCACTTGATGAATAAAAAGCCAAGCCCAGAGAGGTTGAGCGTCCGCATCAAGGTCGCTCAGTACAAAAGACCGGTAGCCTGAGGAGAACCGAGTTTCTGCGCGTCTTTCTCTGGTGTAGGAAAGAGGATGAGAGGCCCTTAGCCTTCTGAGATCGCAAGGTGTCCTGTGGGAGTGGGGGCCATACACTTTCCCGTTTCCAGCAAAGTTTAATTCTGGCCCTAAACTTAGATTGCTTAGTGGGTCTGTGTGAAAGAGCAATGCTTAGAAACTACTCGGAGGGGGTTTAGAGTGCGAGCAAAGAGTTATCCAGGCCGCTCGCACATCCCCTCCCAGGGGCTGCAGCCTAAGGCCGGCCCTGGCTGGCTGGCTGGCCGGCTCTCAGCCTCCTTCCTTCCTCTTGACAGGAAATGACTTTCTTTCCCTTTGTTCCCACTTTCTCCGCTTACCCAACTGGATCTGGGTGTCTGATTTGCCCTCCGGGGGAGGAAGGATGGGGGTGGAGGGTCTGCTGGGAAGTTGTCATACAATGCTCCCACACCCCACACCCCACCCCACCCCCGCCTGGGTGAACTCAGGGGCAGTGGGACCTAAGGGAAGCGCCAGCAGGCTCTCCTTATGGGACCTGACAAGGCTTTGAAAAATCCCCAGCGCTGCTCCATCCCCGAGGTCCTCACCGCTGCCTGACGACGTAAAGGGCGAGCATGGATGCCCAGCTGCGAACATCTGGCCTCCACGCTGGATGTTTCCGAGAAAGCAGGCAGAATGGAATGGGGGTCAGAGTAGGGGGAGAGGAGGTGGAGGAGGGTTCCTGAAGAGCCACAGCCTGTCTCAGAGGACCCGCCTAGAATGTGTTGACCGCAAGAAATTGGTTTGGATTGGGTTATTTGGGGGGAAGGGGTGGAGCTTGGAGTGGGGGAGGAGGCTTGTATGGTCCAGGGAAGAAAAAGTCCAAGGATGCCCCCAGGACTCCCAGGTTGCTGGATTCTCTGAAAGGATTCCAAGCCTGCTGGAGGGCCAAGGAAACATACTTCGAACTCTTGTTGGGACCGCGTGACAGAGGCTCCCTACAGCTGAGGTTTGAAGTCTGAGCTCTTGGCTTTATAAATGTCAGTGGAGTTGAGATAGGGTCTAACTATGTACCCAGGCTGGGTTTGAACTCATGGTCCTCCTGCCTCAGGTTTCCTGAGTAGTGAGATTACAGTTAAAGTATGTTTTATCTATCGTTCTTGGCTTCGATTTGTTTGTTTGTTTTGGCTAATCCGGGATTTGCTATGTAGACCAGGCTGGCCTTGAACTCACGAGAGAGATCAGCTTATTCTTCTGTCTCTGAGTGCTAGGACTAAAAGTGTGTGTGTGTGTGTGTGTGTGTGTGTGTGTGTGTGTGTGTGTGTGTGTGTGTGTGATGGGTGCGCACATACACACACATACACATTCTTTTTTCTAGACAGGGTTTCTCTGTCAGCCCTGTCTGTTCTGGAACTCTCACTCTGTAGACCCAGCTGGCCTTGAACTCACAGAGATCTGCCGGCCTCTGCCTACCAAGTGCTGGGATTAAAGGATTGCACCACCACTGCCTGGTCCCCCCAATTTTATTTTAAAGATTTTACCCTTTTGGAAAACAGGGTTTCTCTATGTAGCCCTGGCTATTCTGGAAATTACTATGTAGCTCAGGCTGGCCTCCAACTTACAGAGATCCTGTTTCCTGTGGTGTGCTGGAATTAAAAGCATGTGCTGCCATGCTTGACACCCCAGAGCTATTTTCTGGGCATTTGTCTCTGTCAGCCTGCAGGAGGGGTCCAAGGAGGCCAATGCACCTTGAGACTCAGAGGGAGATCTGTGAGTGACCATGTGGGATCCACATCCCACTGGGGTCTCTGGGTCCTCACCCCACCCCACTGTCCATCCCCACTGTTTGAGACTATCCATACATCTCCCCAAGCACCCGTGACTGGGCTTCAGGGTCATGTCATGGTGGCCCACACAGAGTCAAGAAGGGAGATAAGGGGCACATTTTTAGCCAGGGAACTATGGTTGGGTGCCAGGGAGGACTTAGTGCCATGTGGCCAGTTCACCCACAATGACCCACCTAGGCCTCAGCCTCAGAGGCTTCTACCTGCAGGAGCCGCCTGGCCTTCCCAACATGAAGGCGCTTCCTCTGAAGCCCAAATCTGGGCTTCAGCAACATGCAGCTGCTCTCGGGCTCTTGATGCAGACCACTGAAGGCAGGCAAGGTTACCTGAGGGTATCAGACATGTGCACAAATGAGCCAGCAGGTCCTGTGATGAGCTGTCCCCAATGTGAGGAAGCATACATCGCCCCAGAGTGGGAGTCAGGGGACGCTTCTGCGGATGAGGTGAGGTTTGAACTGGTTTTTTTTTTTTTTTTTTTTTGGTTCTTTTTTTCAGAGCTGGGGACCAAACCCAGGGCCTTGCGCTTCCTAGGCAAGCACTCTACCACTGAGCTAAATCCCCAACCCTGAACTGGTTTTAACTCTCTCAAAGTTAAAATTAACCCTGTTGGAACATCCTCCAACAGAGAAAGGCAGGAAAGAAAGGGCTAAGACGGGTAAAAGAATCTTGAGGTAGACTGGGGGGTGTGGCTCTGTGGTAGAGTACGACTGTATCTCATGTGTGCAAGACCCTGAGTCCCATCCCCAAATCAGAGAGATGGGCAGGGTTGAGAGAGGGTGAGGCTGCAGAAGCTTAGAGTTTATTGTTCTGAAGGAATAGGGAGCCTTAAAAAATTCTCTCTCTCTCTCTCTCTCTCTCTCTCTCTCTCTCTCTCTCTCTCTGTGTGTGTGTGTGTGTGTGTGTGTGTGTGTGTGTGTGTGTGTGTGTGTGTGTGTGTTAGACAGAGTTTCTTTGGTTAGCCCTGGCTGTCTTGGAACTCTCTCTATAAACTAGGCTAGCCTTGAACTCAGATCTGCCTGCTTCTGCCTGCCTCTGCTGGGATTAAAGGGTGCACTACCATTACCCAGCCTTAAAAAGCAGGGAGAAACAATCAGATTTATTCGATTTATGCTCTGGAAAGATGCGGATTAGGAGGTAGGATAGGAGACATTCCAGATATCCACAGCCATTACACACACACACACACACACACACACACACACACACACACACACACACAGAGTATCAAAGATGTGACGGTTTGGGGCTGGACAGTATGGAGTGGACAGTAGAGAACAGAGCTGTCAAAGGGACTTGGCTTCTCAGATCTGTCCTTGCTGATGAAATAAGATGATGTGTCATTGGGCGCTCGGGGCAGCACAGGGACAGAGTACATCCTGTCTTTTCCCGTCTGCTACTCTTACGATCCTGATCCTGTTTTCTTCCAGTGGAGCTGGCCTGAACTTTGGACCTTGCCTTCCAGTAGGAATCAGTATCTCAGGTGAGGGAGGCGCCGTGGGCGGGTTTGAGGGCCTGTGCCCGTCAGCTGCCTGGGCTGGGCTCTGAAGGAGGAGGCCAGGGAAGACGACCTGTCCATTGCTCTGGAGCAATGGCCACTGGGAGGGGCCTTCGGAGTGTGTGGGCCCTTGTGATCTGGCCTATCTGAAGGCCATCCCTTGCCCCTGCCCCTCCTACTTCCTCTTCTTTCCCTCCCTGCTCACTGTGCAACCCAGGCTGGCCTAGACCACACCATTCTCCTGCTTCAGTCCCCTCTCTGGTGGGGCTGGGTGTTTAGACTGGGCCCACCAGTACAGTGAGGTTGTCTTGTGGGAGAAGGGAGGCTCAGTGACCAGTGGGCTACCCTTGATAACCTGAACCCCTTCTTTTCCCAGCCCCACAGGAGCTGATCATGGCCTCCAAGCAAGAGAAGAGGGTGGCCTCCTCTGTCTTCATCACCCTGGCCCCCCCACGCAGAGATGTGGCAGTGACTGAGGAAGTGACCCAGGCAGTTTGTGAAGCCCGACGTGCTCGACCCTGGGAGACCCTTCCCACAAAGACACCTGGGGCTGCAGTGGGCAGGAGCCCCAGGACCTGGACGCCCCCTGGCAGGACCACTGCCTCGCTCCCTGAAGTCCCACCTCAGCTCTCCAATGGAGGTAAGAGAGTGTCCCTAAGGGGACGAGGACAGAGCTAGCACCGAGGCATGGAGGAAAGGGCAGACTAGGTGCCACTCACTCATCAAGTGCCGTCCTGAAACCCTCCTGCCTGTGCCCGAGTCCTGACTCTTCCTCTTCTCAGCTCTGGGATGTGGCAGGTCCCTCAGCCTCCCTGTGCCTTAGCTTCTTAGCACTGGAGACCCTTGCTAATATAAAACATCCCAGAAAAGCTTCAAAGTATAGTTGTGAAGATTAAGAGCATACAGGGGTTGGGGATTTAGCTCAGTGGTAGAGCGCTTGCCTAGGAAGCCCAAGGCCCTGGGTTCATCCCCAGCTCGAAAAAAAGAAAAAAAAAAAAAAAAAAAAAAAAGCATACAGGACCAGCGAGATGGCTCAGCTGTAAAAATGCTCACTGGGCAAGAGTAAGGACCTAAGTTCAAGTCCCAGAACCCATGCAAAGATGGAAAGATAGATCAACTCCTGCAAGTTCCTTTGATCTCCACACGTACACACACACATACATGCACACAGATATACACATGTGCACACAGGCACACACACACATGCACACAGATATACACATGTGCACACAGGCACACACAGATATACACATGTCCACACAGGCACACACACATACACACACATGCACACAGATATATACATGTGCACACAGGCACACACATACACACACATCACACAGATATACACATGTGCACACAGGCCCATACATACACACACATGCACACAGATATACACATGTGCACACAGACACACACACACAGAAATATATACGCGCACATGAATATGCATATACACACAAATACACCCATGTACACAGACATACATGTACACAGGTACACACATGCACACAGATATACACATATGCACATAGGCGCACACACAGAGACATATGCACGCACGTGGACATACATACACACAGAAATGTGCACACAGATACACCTACGCACACACTCGTACACAATAAACACACACATGCACATGGATACACAGACAGATACACACAGGTCCACACACACACATAGACACGCCCACTAAGTGAGTTCGAATTGACAAAAACATATCGAATGTCAAAAGAGCAAAGTATCACAGTGGAGCCCGGTGCCATCGAGGTGGAGAAGGGACTTTTTGCCGCTCCTCGAGGGGCTCCTCTGAGGCCTCTGCTCTATGGGGGACACGGAAACAGGGGCAAAGACCGAGACTGGAATGAACTCGAAGGGTCTGGAAGACATCTTACTCTGTTTGTGGACGTTGCTGCTGACCTACTGTGTGATTTCTTTCTTGCTGTGTGCTGGCGAATGTGCCTGTACAAGGAGATCTGTGCACAGCCTGTCCCTGTTACTTCTCTCCTTCCAGTCCCCAGTTGGGGTCTGGGGATTGTACTCAGGTCACCAGGCTTGGCTGAAAATGTCTTTCCCCACTGGGCCATCTCATTAGCTCTGGGATTGACTTTTAACCTAATTAATTAATTAATTGATGGAGTGTCTGTGTGTGTGTGTGTGTGTGTGTGTGTGTGTGTGTGTGTGTGTGTGTGAGAGAGAGAGAGAGAGAGAGAGAGAGAGAGAGAGAGAGAGAGAGAGATTAGTAAGGGTTTCTATTGCTGTCAGAAGACACCATCAACACAGCAACTCTTATAAAGGAACACATTTAACTAGGGCTGGCTTACAGTTCAGCGGTTTAGTCCATTACTGTCACGGCGGGCAGGAAGCATGGCGGCATGCAGGCAGACATGGTGCTTGGGGAGGGAAGAAGCTGAGAGTTCTGCAAGGCGCTCAGCGGGCAGCAGGAAGACAGAGTGAACCATCGGGCCTGGCGTGACACCTCAAAGCCCTCCCCCAGTGACACGCTTCCTCCCACAAGGCCACACCTAACAATGCCAATCCCTGTGAACCTGTGGGAGCCATTTTCATTCAAACCACCACACATATGCGATGAGGGGTCAACCCCACCAAAACAAGGAAAAGAGGCAGGAAAGCTTCTGCATGCGGGTCCCAGGGATCAAACTCCAGCCGTCAGCCTTGGCAGCAAGCACCTTTACCCCTGGGCGACCTCCTCTCCCCACTTATATTCTTGCTGACTCTCCTCAACTCATGTTCCCCGGGGCGAGACGTCGCTGGGAGAGGACACAGCTTGGGATGCCTCTGAGAGCTCAGGTCCTGACTCACAAGCTTTCCCAGTACGTGGCCCCCAGGTTCCCACACTCCCATCAGCCCATCAGTCACACCATAGTCACCTCTGGGCTTGTTCCAGCACAGCTGGGCCCCACCTCAAAGCTGGAGTTGAGACTTTAATTTGCATTTTTCCTATCATTCTGGGAAGTAATGACACTTTGTGAATCTTTATTTATATAATTTTTTAAATTAACTTTCTTTTTTCAAGACAGGTTTTTCGTTTTGTTTTGTTTTTGTTTTTTTAGTGTACCAACTCTGGCTGTCCTGGAGCTCACTCTGCAGACCAGGCTGGCCTCAAACTTAAGAGATATGCTTGCCTCAGGCTCCTGAGTGCTGGGGTTGAAGGCGAGTGCCAGCACCGCCCAGCACCTTTGAATTACCCTCCCTTTCTCCTCATCCTCCTCCAAGGTTGCTGAGCTGCACTGCCCCCTCCTCAGCCGTACCTCAGACTGGAGCTCACAGGAGCTCAGTGACACCACTTGCCTGGCCCACACTTGTGAGCTACCATGTGGATTCTGGGAATCGGATTCCAGTCCTCTGGAAGAGTAGCCAGTGCATTTAACCACTGAGCCACCCCACCAGCCCCAGATTTTATTTTATTTTTATTTGTGTTATATACGTGTACATTTGCACGTGGATTGCTTCTGTATGTGGTTTTGTGCAAGTGTGAGTGCAGTACCCCCAGGGGCCAGAAGAGGGCGCAGGATCCCTGGACCTGGGCTACAAGTGGTTGTGAGCTGTCTAACAAGGTGCTGGGAATTGAACTCAGGTCTTTGATAAGAGCAGTAGTATGGTTCTTTTTTTTTTTTTTTTTGGGGCTGGGGACCGAACCCAGGGCCTTGTGCTTGCTAGGCAAGCGCCCTACCACTGAGCTAAATCTCCAACCCCCAGTATATGGTTCTTAACTGCTGAGCCTTCTCTCCAGTCCTCTTGCCCCCAGTTTTTTAAATTAATTTTTGATTACATTTATTCATTGTATGTATGCCATAGCATTTGTATGTGGAAGTCTGAGGACAGCTTATAGGAGTCACTTCTCTTCACCATGTAGGCCCTAAGAATGGAACTCAGGCCCTCAGACTTGGCAGCAAGCCCCTCTACCCACTGAGCCATCTTACTAGCCCCGCAATACGTTTTTATCCACCCACAGTAATTGTACGTGTTTATGTGTATCTTTGTTAGGGTTTTACTGCTGTGAGCAGACACAGTGACCAAGGCAACTCTTACAAAGGACATTGTTTTTTTGTTTGTTTGTTTTGTTTTGTTTTGTTTTTTAAAGATTTATTTATTTTTTTTTTTTTTTTTTTTTTTTTTTTTTTCAGACACACCAGAAGAGGGCCTTGCAGATTCATTAGGCAGATGGCTCTGTGAGCCAAATCCCCAGCTGGAAGATTTCAGAACCTTATAAGAAGTACACTGCTCTTTTTTTTTTTTTTCTTCTTTTTTTTTCCGGAGCTGGGGACCGAACCCAGGGCCTTGCGCTTCCTAGGCAAGCGCTCTACCACTGAGCTAAATCCCCAACCCCTTGCAGTCAGTGCTCTTAACCACTAAGCCATCTCTCCAGTCCAGGACATTGTTTTAATTAATTAATTTATTTATTTCATGTATATGAGTACACTGTCACTGTCTTCAGACACACCAGAAGAGGGAATCAGATACCCATTACAGATGGTTGTGAGCCACCATGTGGTTGCTGGGATTTGAACTCAGGACCTCTGGAAGAACAGTCACTGCTCTTAACCACTGAGCTATCTCTCCAGCCCCAAAGGGCAACATTTAATTGGGGCTGGCTTACAGGTTCAGAGGTTCAGTCCATTATCATCAAGGTGGGAGCACGGCAGCATCCAGGCAGGCATGGTGCAGGAGGAGCTGAGAGTTCTACATCTTCATCTGAAGGCTGCTACCAGAATAGTGGCTTCCAGGCAGCTAGGAGGAGGGTCTTAAAGCCCTCACCCACAGTGACACGCCCACTCCATCAAGGCCACACCTCCTAATAGTGCCGCTCCCTGGGCAGAACATATATAAACCATCACAATCCAATACAGTATCTTGTTTTATGGCTTGTGGTGTAATCTTCAGGTCAGGGTAATTAGCATATCCATTACCCCAGATGCCTATTTCTTTGTGGCGGGAACATTCAGAATCCTGTTAGCTGTTTTGAATTATTCGGTTGACCTTGTCAACTGCAGTAGAAGCCTCTTCTCCTTCTGGTATGGTGGTACAGACCTGCAATCCCAGCACTCCGGAGGCTGAGGATGGAGGATTGGGAGCTCGAGGCTAGTCTGGGCAACACAGTGAGAACCAGTCAGAGAAGGGGAGCTGGGAGGAGAGCTGAGAGTCCTTTGTACCCTGTTAATGCTCTTCAGACAGGTGAGACTTCCGACTTGACAGTGACCTAAGTCTAGTCCTAGACCAGCACTGGGGGAATGACCAGAAGCTGGCTGTGTTTGTACAGGCGCCTCCCCGAGCCCCCAGGATTCTGCGATTCGGTTTAGTCAGGGCCACGGTCTAGAGCACACATCTGTAAGGTCCCCTCAGCCCTGGGGAGGAGTGGGAGGTGAGGATAGTGGTGGGCTGGGCTAGGAAACCTGAGGCCAGAGGGTGAGGATAGGCCTGGCGCTAGGTCTCCTCACTTTGGGAAATCTAGAACTTTCTGTGCTTAGCCTCCGTCGTTCCATGGCCATTATTCTCCCGCTCACACACACACCTTTGTTTATGTGTATATGTGTGCATGCAGATACACACGCGCCATAGGTCAGAGGGCAATTTAGCCTGCCCTCCTCTTCCATTCTTTGGGTCCTAAGGATCTAATTAAGGTCAAGTTGTCAGGCAAATCCCTTTACCCACTAAGCTTCCCATCCTCTTCCTCCTCTTCCTCTTTGTTTGTTTGTTTGTTTGTTTGTTTGTTTGAAACGTTCATAACAACATAGACCAAGCTGGCCTGGAGCCCACCTGATCTGCATCCCCCTCTCTGGGATTAAAGACCCGACCTGTGCCAGCATGACACCCTCCCGGGGCCACTATTAGCCATGCTTGTCCTGTACCTGATTGTGGACAGAAACCCTCATAGTTCCTTCCCGAGATGCCTCGTACCCTGGCCTCACCCATACGTCCTCACCTCAAAGGGAGCTGGCACCCTACTGGCTGCAGGGTCATAGTAATGAACTTGGTGGTGACAATGGTTCCTGAGCAGTGGGAGGAGACAGCTATGGCCGTGGTGGCCAGCCCTCCCCCACCCCCACCCCCACATCCCTCAGGAACACAGAAGCCTGCGCTCAATAACCAGGGCCTAATTTTCCTGTCCTGGCCTCCTCACGGTCAGCTCACTCTGGGGAGCCCATGCCATCTCTGCTGGTAGGGGATGGTCCCATGCGATGTCTGTGTGCACTTAGCTGACCTTCTGCCTCACCTAAATGCAGGGCCATGTCTCACGAGCTGCCTTCTCCTGCCTCAGCCTCCGAGTATTAGGACTACACGTGCCGTGGTGCCACAATACCTAGCTTTCTCCTTCTTTGTAGAATATATGCTTGCCTGTTCTTTTCCTAAGAATCTTTCCCATGGGATGGACTTTGGGCTGAAAAACATTTTGCTGGGAAAACCCCCCACATTTCCTTATCCATCAGCTGCCTTGGACACCTAGGTTGGTTCCGCAGCTGGGCCAACACTGAACGCTGAGGTGCAGGTGTCTCTGGAGGCCCCCAGTTGGGCAGCTCTCCAGGAATGGTATAGCTAGGTCACATGGAAGACTTACTGCTTTTCATTCTTGTACTCTAAATTATTTATCGTGTGTGCATAGGATGGGGGGGGGCACATGCCCTGGACTGTATGGACATCGAAGGACTCTATTCTTTTGCCACTGGGGAGGGCTGGAACTCAGACATGGTACTGCAAGCATCATTACCCGCTGAGCCATATTACTGGTCCAATTGTTAAGTTTTTTTGTTGTTGTTTTTAACTTGTTTTTTGTTTTTGGTTTTTTTTTTTTGGGTTTTTTTTTTTTTTGGTTTTGTTTTTTGATTTTTGTTTTGTTTAAAGATTTATTCATTTATTATATATGAGTACACCGTAGCTGTCTTCACACACACCAGAAGAGGGCATCAGATCCCATTACGGATGGTTGTGAGCCACCATGTGGTTACTGCGATTTGAACTCAGGACCCCTGGAAGAGCAGTCAGTCCAGGTGGATCTCTGTGAGTTTGAGGCCGTCCTGATATAGCAAGTTCCATCCAGGACAGGGCTATATAGAGAGATGCTGTTCCCCCCACTCCCAAAAACGGAGGAGGGTCCCATCAGCCCAGCCCATGGCTGTGTTCTCAGCCTTTGCCTAGTCTTGGCCATACCACTCTGAAGGTGCCCATCACGTTTGAGCTCTGAGCTTGGGTCAAGTGTTAGATGTAAGCAAATCATCCCCAGTCTGTCCCCCTGACAAGACCCTGACAAGAGCCCGAGGCTCACTTTCCAAAGAAACCATTTAAGATTCAAAGAGTTGACGCTCAGGGGTTGGGGATTTAGCCCAGGGGTAGAGCGCTTGCCTAGGAAGCGCAAGGCCCTGGGTTCGGTCCCCAGCTCCGGAAAAAAAAAAAAGAAAAAAAAAAAAAAAAAGAGTTGACGCTCTTGCCTAAGGACCCACAGCAAGCCAGGGACAGCAGTTCAGGGTGGACTGGAACCATTGCTGCTTGGCCTTCTGGGTGAGTAGATCTGCCTTGCGCCTTGTGGAATTCTGGGTAACCCATCTCTTTTCCCATTGTAGGATGCTCTCTCCCACCTCCTCCCCTGAATGAGGAGGACTTAGACCTCCCGCCTCCTCCACCACCCCCTTCTGCCTACCTGCCTCTCCCAGAAGAGGAGCCTCCTGTCGTGCCCGGATCATCGCTCATTTCTGACTTGGAGCAACTGCACCTGCCCCCACCCCCACCTCCACCCCTGCTACAGGTAAACTGCGAGCGTTCCCAAGCCTCCTCAGCCCGTGTGGAGGGGGCTGCCTTCCCCCTTCCCAGCAGTACCAAGGTGCTTTGAATCCTCCCTCTTGAAGCCAGTCAGTCTTCAAAGCCCTTCCGAGACCCAAAGCTGGTAGAAACTGTTTGGAATTTTCAGGGTCCCTGGTGAGACATGTCCCCCAACCCCTTTGCTACCTTGATGCCCTCTGCTCCAGGACATGTCCTGGTTCTGACCCAAATCTCCATACTGCCTAAGAAGCCAATCAATCCTACCCTTCCTAGAGGCAGTTATCAATGTGAGTGGGGTGCTGGGTCAAGAAATCTGTCACCTCCTCCAGCCATTGTTGCTGGCTGGGACACTTCATACCAAGGATGTCCTTAGAAACAGGAGTCAAGCTGGGAGGATCTAGTGGGGTCCCCACCAGTCCACCTTTCTTCTATCTCCTCAATTTGTATCCTCCGCCCCCCACCAGGCTCCATCAAAGGGATCTTCGGTCCAGCCTCAGCCTGTTCAGGTCAGGCCCTCGGAAGAGGAGCTTCCTCCCCCTCCAGAAGAGCCTGTTACTCTTCCAGAGAGAGAAGCATCCACAGGTATGGATGGCTGTGTGCTTCCTCTCTGGGTCTCCTGGGGTCGGAATGGGCTTCTCATAGGAAGTGCGGGAGAGCAGGGTCCCCCGCTGCTCACATGACAGGGACTGTCTGTACCGTGTGTAACCACTGAACCTCCGGAGCACTGAACCTCCGGTGCACACATGTGCTCGCTTCTGGTTTGTCGATGATGAGGATTTTGAGATAGGGTCTCACGTAGTCCAGGCTAGCCTTGAATTCAGTATGTTGCCAAAGATGACCTTTTTCTCCACCTGCCTCACTGGCCTCATGTAGTCCGGGCTAGCCTTGAATTTGGTATGTTGCCAAAGATGACCTTCTTTTTCTCCCCTGGCCTCACTGGTCTCATGTAGTCCAGGCTAGCCTTCTCTTCCTCCTCCACCTGCCTCACCCTTGAGTGCTAGGGTTACAGGCGTGTGCCACTGTGCCTGTGCTGCAGATAGAAGCCAGGGCTTCATCCACACTCTACCAACTGAATTACATCCCTAACCTTCCTTCCTTCCTTCTTTTTTAAATTTTGTTTTAAAGATTTATTTATTCATTATATATAAATACACTCGAGACACACCAGATCCCATTACAGATGGTTGTGAGCCACCATGTGGTTGCTGGGAATTGAACTCAGGACCTCTGGAAGAGCAGTCAGTGCTCTTAACCACTGAGCCATCTCTCCAGCCCTTCTCTGTTTTTCTGAGCCGCTCCACAGCTGGCACTGGTTGACTTGGAACTCACTATGAAGACAAGCTGGCTTCATAAGTTGTGGCAATCCTCCTGCCTCTATCTCAATGCTGGGATTACAGATGTGAGCCACTATGCCTGGCTTGCTTTTTTAATTCTTTTTCTGGGGTGTGGAGGGTGGGGATGTAGCAAGAAGGCTCAGGGGGTAAAGGCACTAGTAACTTCATGTCTATCCATAAGTCCTGTATGGTGGTGCAGACTTTCAGAGCTTGTTCCCCTGATCTCCACTCAAGGTGAGCACACACATGCACACACAACTGATCAATAAATAAAAATTAAGGGTTTTTTTTATATTTGCTTATTTCGTACCAGTGTATATGATGCAGGAGGACTAGAAGTTAGAGGTCATCCTCAGCTAACCTAGTAAGTTGGGGGCTAACCTAGGCTACAAAAGACTTTGTCTCAAATACAAAATCCAAGCCACCAAGCACATGGTAGCACTGCCTTTAGTCCTAGCATTTGTGAGACAAAGACAGGAGGTTTCTCTGGGTTCAAGGCCAGCCTGGTCTACATAGCAAGTTCCGTGCCAGCTAGGGGCTACACAGTGAGACCTTGTTTCTTCCTCCCCACCACCCTCAACCCCGACACACACACACACAGAGTTTGTAATTTTGCCTTTTGACCTTTGGGGCTGTTCTTCATTGCTGGTTTTTCCAGTCGCCTCTGGGCGGGTTTCCCATCAGAATAAGCAGTGGCTCCCCCAACCCCAACCCCTCCCCAGCCCCTGTGTTCCCGCCCCACCAAGTGTGTCAGTCCTCAATAGGAACAAGTCATCGATGGGTTACACAGCCGCCTCCTGATGGATTTGTAGATGATTGGTTGCTTATGGTAAATGCGCTGAGCTGAGTCACCTCACCTGGATATTTCAGTGTGAGGGGTTTTCTGGGGTAAATTCCTAGAAGAGAAAGTAACCTATAAAAAGGTTGGCGTTTTAAGTTTTGTATTTTTGTCGAATCACCTTCCTTAGTCATCCCAGCCTACGTGCACCCACTCGCAGGTACCAGCTGTTTTCTAGAAATAGCACTGTTTGCTGTTCAATTTAGCCAGGAAGTGCTTACTCAGAGCCCTGCCGCAGGCACTGAAGACACAGTTGAGTCTAAACAAGTGGACTCCTTCCTGGGCCACATAGGGAGACAGAGGGCAAATGTTTTTCTCTTTGTTATTTGTCTTTTTGACTTAAGGTAGATTGTAGCTATCTTTTTGCTACTTTGTGGCTTCTTTCTCCCACCCTTCTCCACCCTTTCAACCCCCTAACACTAGGTAAGAGAGAAAAAAGGATAGAGGGGAAAGGAAAGAGATCTCTGAATAAAGTCAGGGGTATTGCTAGACTACTTCCTGGTGATTAGCGACTCAGTTCTTTGGGGGCAAGTTCTATCTTCACTGTCAGGATCTCCAGTTTCTTCTTGTTTCTTCTTTGTGCATAACCACATAACAAACTACACACAACAACCAACCAACAACATATTACTTGGGGCCCTACATTTATATGCCCCGGAACAGTTCCCAGAATCCCCAGCATAAAAACTATCTGCAGGGCTGGAGAGATGGCTCAGTGGTTAAGAGCACTGACTGCTCTTCCAGAGGTCCTGAGTTCAAATCCCAGCAACCACATGGTGGCTCACAACCATCTGTAATGGGATCCGATGCCCTCTTCTGGTGTGTCTGGACAGCAACAGTGTACTTATATATAATAAATAAATAAATCTTAAGAAGAAAGTCTGTCTAGTTACTAATTTTAAGAAACAAAGAACCAAACTATCTGCAGCTGGCAAAATCACACCTCTGCTAGAGCTCGAGGCAAATCATAGTCAGCTGCTTTGGTCAGTCAAAGCACACCTGAAGGCAAAATGAAAGCACATTCCCATAATATTTCTATATTTTTCGAGGAAACTAAAACCCCCGAATTGTCACTACAGTACATTTTTGCCACTCACAATTTTTTGGTTTTGTTTTGTTATTCGAGACAGAGTTTCTCTGTATTTGGCCCAACTGTCCTGGAACTAACTCTATAGGCCAGTCTGTCCACCTGCCTCTGCCTCCGAAGTGCTGAGATTAAATGTGTGAGCCACCACTTGCTTGATTTTTTTTGGGGGGGGAGGGTAAGGTACAATCTTACAGTGTAGCCCAGGCTAGCTGTCTTCCTGCATCAGCCTTCTGAGTGCTAGGATTACTGGTCTGAGCCGCCACACCCAGCGTCAGACTCTTAGGGTTTTTGTTGTTGTTTTGTTTTATTTTTTTAAATGTTTATTTTAGCCGGATATGGTGGTGCATACCTGGCACTCAAGAGACAAAGGCAGGATCTCTGATTTTGAGATCATCCTGGTCTCCAGAGCAATCTTGTTGGTGGTGGTGGTTTGGGTTTGGATTTTTCCAGACAGGGTTTCTTGTATAGCCCTGGCTGTCCTGTAGACCAGGCTGATCTTGAAACTCAGAGATTCGCCTGCCTCTGCCTCCCAAACGCTGAGATTAAAGGTGTGTGTGTGTGTGTGTGTGTGTGTGTGTGTGTGTGTGTGTGTGTGTGTGACCATTGCCCGACTAAGCCCAGCTATTTTTATTATTTTTAACTGTGTGTACGTGCGTGTGTCTAAGTGGGTGTGTGCCTGTTATCCTCAGTGTCCAGAAGAGGGCACAGGATCCCTGGACTTTCAGGTAGTTGTGAGCTGACTGATCAGGGTAGGGGGAATTGAACTCAGGTCCTCTGCAAGGCAGTATGTGTTCTTAAGCAATGAGATGTTTCTTCAGCTCCCCTCTAAGCATTCTTGTGACTTCAGTTTTTACATAAAGATCTTGACAACTCAGGATCATCTGGGTGTTGGCATGTATCACCTGGTCCCCTGCACTCTTTCGAGATGATACCTCAAAGCCAACTCTGCTTTCTTTTTCTCTCTCTCTGTCTCTCTCTCTGTTTCTGTCTCTCTGTCTCTTCTCTCTGTCTCCTCTCTCTCTCTCTCTCTCTCTCTCTCTCTCTCTCTCTCTCTCCACACCTCCCCCCCCACCACCCCCATCTTGCTCTGTAGACCAGGCTGGCCTGAGATATCACCAGCTGTGCATAAAGGCTGGCAGATTACCTCTAAGTTTGAGGCCAGCCTGGTCTAACTAGTGAGTTCCAGGACACCCAAGGCTGACACCCTGCTCTGAAAATAACAAAAAGGTGTGTTTCCTGGTGCCCTGGTGCCCTGGTGCCAATACCATCTTTGATTTTAGTTTCCCAAAGGCCGTTCACCTGATGCCAATCGGGATAAATAAACCCTCTTCTGTTATCAATTGAGGAAGCCTTTGAGGCTGGGCCCTGGACACACTAGGGCATCATATTCAGGGTGGTGATTGGGTACTGCCTTCCTGGGCTGCTGATAACCTGTGTCTCCCCTACCCCAGATGTCTGTGGTTTCTGTCACAAGCCCGTGTCCCCTCGAGAGCTGGCTGTCGAGGCCATGAAGAGGCAGTACCACGCCCAGTGCTTCACCTGTCGTACCTGCCGCCGCCAGTTGGCTGGACAGAGATTCTACCAGAAAGATGGACGTCCCCTGTGCGAACCTTGCTACCAGGTACTCCCCTGCATGTGGCCCCCAGGTTGCACCCACTGAGAGTGTAGCATTGGATTCCTTACGGGCCTCCTAAGAGACTGGACACTGTGAACCCATTTCACAGTCGAGGAAGCTGAGACTCTGAAAGGAGAAAACTCAACCAAGCAGGATTAGGTTCCTGTGGCTGCTATAATGTATGCGTCCACTTCCACAGCAACAGCAGCGACAAAAAGATATATCTGGTTGAGAGGTTTCATTTCGTAGTAAGATGGCCTTGCCAGTTTGAGCCTCTGGTGAGGCCCTGCATCGTGGCGTGGGCTTCTGGGAGGACAAAATGGCTCCCTCGTGACCAGAAAACAACATAGAGGAAGGGACAGTTCCAAACCGATAACGTGGACCATCATTAGGTCCCGCCTCCTAAGGGCTCCACCCACCTCCCAATAGCGCCCCCTAGAGGCCAGGCCTCATGGGCGGATGGAGAGCATTCAAGACAACTGAACCAGTTTGGTGGCTTCAAACAGTTCACATTTCTTTTTCATAGTTATGGGCGCTATCAGCTCAAAAATCAATTCCCTTAATCAAGTCAAGAGATCCTCTTCTCGATCTTCCAGCTCTAGAGGAGGCATTTGCTTCTCTTTTTAGTTTTGTTTGTTTGGTTTGGTGTTTTTGTTTTTTAAAAGATTTATTTATTATATATAAGTACACTGTAACTGTCTTCAGACAAACCAGAAGAGGGAATCCGATCCCGTTATAGATGGTTGTGAGCCACCGTGCGTTTGCTGGGATTTGAACTCAGGACCTCTGGAAGAGCAGTCAGTGCTCTTAACCTCTGAGCCATCTCTCCAGCCCTTGGTTTGGTGTTTTGTTTTTTGTTTGGGGAATTGTTTTGTTTCGTTTTGGTTTTGGTTTTTGGTTTTTTAAAGGTTTCTCTGTGTAAAAACCCTAGCTGTCCTGGAATTCTCTTTGTAGACCAGGCTGGCCTGGAACTCAAAGAGATCCACCTGCCTCTACTTCCCGGGTGCTGGGATTAGAGGCGAATGCCACCACGCCTCTAATTTTTTGGGGGGGTTTTGAGACCGAAACAGGGGGGAGGGTGATCTTGAACTCCTGACCTTCTCCCCCACACTTCTGAGTAACGAGCCTGCTATGATGGTGTCCATGTATTCCCAGCTTTCAGAAAGCTGAGGCAGGAGGATGAAGAGTTTAAGGATCCTGGGTTATAGAGGCAGACCCTGCCTCAAAAAAACTAAGCAAAGAGTTTAGATACCATTCATCAGAAGTAGTGCTGAACATGCAAGGATTTAAGTGGGCGGGTATGATATATGATAGCATATGCCTGAAATCTGAACACTTGTGGGTGGAGGCAGGAGATTCAGGAGTTCAAAGTCATACTTAACCCCCTGTCTCAAAACCAGCCCCCAAAGTGTGTGTGTGTGTGTGTGTGTGTGTGTGTGTGTGTGTGTGAAAATTTTGTTAAAATAGTCCTCAGGCTGAGCACATACTTCAGTGACAGGGTGCTTACCTGGCACACAAAAGGCCTTGATTTCAGTCCTTAATACTCAGGTACTGAAGAAAGGAGGGAGGAAGGGAGGAAAGATAGAAAGATCAAGACAGAGGGGGCTGGCGACACCTCATGGTTCAGACATGTTGTGGGTTGGCCAAAGCAGAGGCTTTCTGCCCCAGGATACTCTGGAGAAGTGCGGCAAGTGTGGAGAGGTAGTCCAAGAGCATGTCATCCGGGCCCTGGGCAAGGCCTTCCACCCACCCTGCTTCACCTGCGTGACCTGTGCCCGGTGCATCAGCGATGAGAGCTTCGCACTGGACAACCAGAACCAGGTGTACTGTGTGACTGACTTCTACAGGTAGGACAGGAGACTGGGTGGGGCTTCGGGAGTGGGGAAGGCAGGGCAGGACTCTCTGGTGCGGTGGCAGGACCAGACCAGTACTTTCTACAGCTCCTGTGCTGACAGAAGCCTGTTAGCTTCCCCACCTAATTCACGGGGCGTCTGCAGGAGGCATTGAGTCTCTGAACTCTGACAGACTCCTCATGTGAGGTGCTAACTTCTTTCCTTCCTTCCTTTCTCTTTTTTTTTTTTTTTTTTTAAGATTTTATTTATTTATTTATTTATTTATTTATTTATTTATTTATTATGTAGGGAAGGACACTATCACTGTCCTCAGACACACCAGGAGAGGGCATCAGATCCCATTACAGATGGTTGTGAGCCACCATGTGGTTGCTGGGAATTGAACTCAGGACCTCTGGAAGAGCAGTCGGTGCTCTTAACCACTGAGTCATCGCTCCAGCTTGCTTGCTTGCTTTTCTTTCTTTCTTTCTTTCTTTCTTTCTTTCTTTCTTTCTTTCTTTCTTTCTTTCTTTCTTTCTTTCTTTTTGTGTAACAGCCCTGGCTGTCCTGGAACTCACTCTGTAGACCAGGCTGACCTTGAACTCACAGAGATCTGACCGCCTCTCAGAGTCTCCTGAGGGCTACCACCCACACTTGCCAAATCTTCAGACCTTTTATGACTAGGGAGCACAATGAAAGAATATGTTTTAGCAGAAGTAGGAACTGAGGTGTGCAGTTCCCAAGGCGGAATGAAGCTTCCATTGAAGAACTTGATTTGGGAGCGGGGAAGTGGCACAGTTGGTAGAGTGCCTGCCTAGCGTGTACCGGTTTGATTTCCCAGCCCCACATGACCATGAAACACACCCATAATCCCAGCATTGCAGAGGGTCAGAAGCTTGAGGTCATCCTTGGCTACCCTATCAAGTTCAAGGCTAGCCTAGGCTATATGAGACCCTGTCTCAAGAAAAATGACAGACTCTGGAGAGATGGCTCAGGGGTTAAGAGCAATGGCTGAGGGTTGGGGATTTAGCTCAGTGGTAGAGTGCTTGCCTAGGAAGCACAAGGCCCTGGGTTAGGTCCCCAGCTCTGAAAAAAAAAGGGGAAAAAAAAAAAAAGAGCAATGGCTGTTCTTCCAGAGGACCTAGGTTCAATTCTCAGCACCCACCTGACAGCTCACAGCTGTCTGTAACTCCAGGTCCAGAGGATCTGATACCCGCACACAGACATACATGCAGGCAAAAACACCAGTGTATGTGAAATAAAAAAATAAAAAATTTAAAGAACACGCTTATATGAAAATAAAAAGGACTTGATTTGGGACCTAGGCCATGTCCCCTCCCCTGGGAACTAGAGGAAATAGAGGGAGGAAGGAAGGGAGGAGTGGGGGTTCATCTGGAAGCAGACTGCTGCTGCTGCCTGAGACTATAAAGTCCTGTCTTGAACAGCGAACAGCAGCACTCAGAAGGCAGAGGCAGGCCGATCTCTGTGAATCCCAGTCCAGCCTGCTCTAAGTAACAAGATCCAGGCTAGCCATTGCTACACACTGAGACTCTCCCTCAAGAATAAGTAAACAAGAGGTTGGGGATTTAGCTCCGTGGTAGTGCGCTTGCCTAGCAAGCGCAAGGCCCTGGGTTCAGTCCTCAGCTCCGGGTGGGGGGGTGGGGTTGGGGGAAGAATAAGTAAGCAAAAAGTGCACAAACACTGCTGCCAAGATGGCTCAGAGGATAAAGGTGCTTGCCACCAAGCCTGGAGACCTGAGTTCAATCCCTGCGATCCACAAGGTGGAAGGAGGGAACTGACTCCTGCATGTTGTCCTTAGAATGCAAATATAACTAGATAAATATGCTAAAGTCTTTAAATTTTTTAAAAGTACTAGATAGTGGATGGTCTTCTCAGTCAAACACTGGCCTCTGGCTACTTGCACAGTGGAAAGCTGGATTTAGGGCATTGACTCTCCTCCCACCCCTGCCGGGAAGGGTAAACATCATTGGCTGCTGCAGATGTGGTCACCTAGCAACCTGGGGGCGGAGGCACCCCAGCGGGTGTATTGCAACCTCCCACCTTGGGCCAGCTTGAGCAGCTGACTTTCCTGGTGTGTTCTTCCCCTTCCCTCTAGGAAATTTGCCCCTGTGTGCAGCATCTGTGAGAATCCCATCATCCCCCGAGACGGGAAGGACGCCTTCAAAATCGAGTGCATGGGAAGGAATTTCCACGAAAACTGTTACCGTTGTGAGGTGAGTGGAGCTGAGGTGGATTACGTGACGGCTCGCACCTTTTTATCTCATTACTCCAGAGGCAGAGGCAAGTGGATCTCAGATTTCGAGGCTAGCCTGGTCTACAGAGTGAGCTCCAGGATAGCCAGGGCTACACAGAGAAATCAACCCTGTCTCAGAAAACAAAAAAAAAAAAACAAAAACAAACCAACCACACTTGGCTATATATCAGAGTTCATTGAGTGTTCACATCCCTTACTGTGGAAAGAGACTATGTTCCAGAATGGTGGGTGGTGACAGCATCCTTAGCAAATGATAGCCCTGGGCTATCACTGCCTGTTGGTCCTGCCTTTTATTTTCTTTTCTGAGTGCTGGCACAGCACATGGGCAGAGATAGCTCAGTTTACACCCTTAGAAGCCCCAAGAGACTGAGAGTAGACCCATTGTGGGCGGGGCACAATGTACCAAAAAAGGCCCTGGTTGACCTGGCATGGGTCAGTAGCAGATTGGTTGAGGAAAAGATCCGTCGTTAAGGGAAATCGAAGCGGTAACCTGGAGCAGAAACCGTGGAAAAAATCCTGCTTACTGGACCAAACCCTCTCTCTATCAGGACAATTTCTTTTTTTTTTTTTTTTTAAAGATTGATTTATTTTATATAAGCACACTGTTGCTGTCTTCAAACACACTAGAAAAGGGCATCAGATCCCATTACAGATGGTTGTGGGCCACCATGTGTTTGCTGGGAATTGAACTCAGGACCCCTGGAAGAACAGTCAGTGCTCTTAACCACTGAGCCATCTCTCCAGCCCTCAGGAAGATTTCTTACACAGCCCAGGGTCCCCTGCCTCAGGATGGCACTGCCTGCATCAATTAGCCATCAAGAGAATGTCCCCACAGACATGCCACGGGCTGATCTGATCCAAGCAGTCCCCCAGTTGAGACAGAAAACTCCGAGCGGTGTCAGGTTGACATCTGAAGGTAGCATATCTTCTGAGCCTATCACAGGGGCTGGGCGCTGATGTGCTAGGATTGACAGCCCCTGGGGCCAGAAAACATAACCCCTGAAACAGGTCTGTTCATCCCCACCACCACACCCATACACACACACGCACGCACGCACGCACGCACGCACGCACGCACGCACGCACGAATGCACTCTTGGGTGAATATACACACAAGAACTCAGTATGTAGCCCTGGCTAGCCTAGAACTCACTGTAAAGACCAGGCTGACCTCAAACTCATAAAGATCCTCCTGCTTCTGCCAGCTCTGTGCTAGGGTTAGAGTGTGCACCACCACACCCGGCCTCAGAACAGGTTCAGAGAGAAAGGGATGCTGGCAGACTCAGACCTTAGTGAGTGCCAGTGAAAGCAGGTATAATGGGTGTTAGGGGCCAGAGAGATGGCTTAGTGGGCAAAGGTGTTTCCCACCGAGCCTGACTACCTAAATTCAATCCCCAGGACCCACAAGATAGAATGAAAGAACCAACTTCGGGACTGGAGAGACGGCTCAGTGATTTAGAGCTCTGGCTGCTCTTCCAGAGGTCTTGAGTTCAGTTCCCCTCTCTGCAACCACATGGTGGCTCACAACCATCTGTAATGGGATTCAATGCCCTCTTCTGTGTGTCTGAAGACAGCTAGCTACAGTGTATTCATATAAGTAAAATAAACAAATCTTTAGAGAGAGAGAGAGAGACAGAGACAGAGACAGAGACAGGAGACAGAAACAACTTCTGTAGGTTATTCTCTGGTGTCCACTCACTGTTGTGACACAAGCATGCTCATAAATGCCTACACACTGAATAAATTATTAATAAAAGAAATTAAGCGGGATTTAGCGGAAAAGGGCAGTGGTAGAATCTGTGTAGGACAAAAGCAATTCTTACAGCAGGGAGTGGTGGTCTATAAATGTAATCCCAGCACTGGGGAAGCTGAGGCAGGAGGACTGGAGTTTGAGTGTGGGAGTTTGAGGGCAGCCCAGAACACAACAGCGAGACCCTCCAAGGGGAGGAAGGTACTTCCTTAGAGGAGGGGTACTTAGCCTTTTTTTTTTTTTTTTTTTTTTTTTTTTTTTTTTTTTTGGAGTTGGGGACCGAACCCAGGGCTTTGCGCTTCCTAGGCAAGCGCTCTACCACTGAGCTAAATCCCCAACCGGTACTTAGCCTCTTATATGAGACCCCACGGATGAGTTTGCCAATTGCACAAAGAGGAAAGTTCAGTAAGAGAAAAGGCCACAACAACAACAACAAAAACCATTGTAAGTGTAAGGACCCAAGTTCAAATCCCCAGAGTCCATCTAAAACTCAGGTACATACCTATGATCTCAAGAAGGCTGAGATGGAAAGAGAGAGGCTGCTCTCCTGGATGAAGTGCCAGGCGGTCCTCAGGCTGTGTGCACGCCCAGGAGCACAGGCACACATGAACACACATGTATACACAAGGAGAGGAGGAGGGGGAGGCAGAGGAGGCTGGGTGTGATCCTCGGTTAGAGGAGCTTCTGAAGACTCACAAAATGGAAGGTTCTGGGTGTGTCTGGGATTCAGAAGGCCTCAGGGGTAGGAAATGAAGAGGCCGGGAAGGGGAGGGTGTGATAAACACTTGTGGCTGTGGGAAGGAACCTCTGGGCTGCGATGGGAGGCTGCTCAGAACTGGTACAGAAATCATGCAGGACAGTGATCTTAGGGGCCTGTGATCAGAACGGGGTGGCCATGACTACAACTCTTTTTCTCTTTCTTTTTTTAATAATTCTGTTTTTCCCCCTAAGATTTATTTTTATTTTATGTATGTGAGTACACCGTCACTGTCTTCAAACACGACAGAAGAGGGCATCTGATCTCATTACAGATGGCTGTGAGCCACCATGTGGGTGCTGGGAATGGAACTCAGGACCTCTGGAAGAGCAGAACAGTCTGTGCTCTTAACCACTGAGCTATCGCTCCAGCCCTTTTTTTTTTTTTTTTTTTTAAAGACAGGGTTTCTCTGTGTAACCTTGGCTGTCCTGGAACTCATGCTGTAGACCAGGCTGGCCTTGAACTCACTGCTTGCCTCTACCTCTCTTAATCTTGGGACTGTATTCTTTTCCTTCTGCCTGGACCCTGCAGGTGTTATCATTGGTCCATCAGTGGGGCTCCAAGACCCCCCCCCCACTCTCTTCCCAACACTGCCAGCCCTGTACCTCTAAGCTTTCTATGCTTTGCTGATAAAGACACAGTGGTAGTTTTTCTATGTATCACTTGCATGGAGAGTCCCAGGGCAGGGCCTCTCTGTCAGCCAGTAAGTAATTCTAAACATTCATTCACTTGTATTTGTTTTAAAAGATAACGCAAAGCCCAGAGGACCTTGGGAGAGAAGCTGATTGCTTCCTATGGTCTCTGACTTGTCAGTTAGAGTTCAAGGTCCATCCAGCTGATAATGTATCTTAAAAGAGCAATGAGGAAGATCAAGTGCTGTTAGCACTTCCAGAGCCCTGATAGCGTGCACCAGTGCCAGACGTTCTTAAAGGATTGGCTAAGCAAATAACCCCCACTTCCTGTCCACGGTAACTTTGGCTGAGGCTGCCTGGTAAGTCAGGATTTAGACCCCAGGAAGTTACATTTCAGTAGGGGCGGCATTAAACCCCCATCTTAAACTGACCCTTTAAAACAAACAGGGCTGGAGAGATGGCTCAGTAGTTAAGAGCACCAACTGTTCTTTCAGAGGTCCTGAGTTCAAATCCCAGCAACCACATGGTGGCTCACAACCATCTGTAATGAGATCTGATTCCCTCTTCTGGTGTGTCTGAAGACAGCTGCAGTGTATTCATATAAAATAAATTAATTTTAAAAAGACAAGAAAAATAAACAAACAAATACCCCACAGACATAAATCTCAAAAGTCTAGCAGCCTAGAACAGAACTGGGTTCCATTTTTCCCAGGAGGGAAGAGGGTCTCCCCCTACTGCCCACGGCCTCCTGACTGTGGTCTGTCTTTTATTACCTTTGTTGGGAGGGCGACAGTATTCTTAGAATATATTTTTAATTATAAAAGACTGTCGTACGCCTCACCTTACTAAATCATGACAGTCTTGGGAGATGGTTTATAGTCCCCATTAAAGATGAAAAAAAAGAAACAAACCCCAAAGCTGGCACGGTGGCATGTACCTGTCACCCTACCACCAGGAGGCTGAGGCGGGGAAATTGGAGTTCAGGCTAGCCTGGGATAGATGGAGTTTTCCAGATCACCCTGTGATACGTAGAGGGAATTGGTCTCAAAACAAAACTGAGCTTGTGTAGGATCAGGAGTTCAAAGTCATCCTTGGCGCCGTAGTTCGAAGCCAGCTTCAGCTTTAAGATCCCATCTTTAAATGAAGAGGAGGAGAAGCTGCAGTCCCTTGGGAAAGCTCAGTGCTGGCAGGGACGCCCACCCCACGCATGCTTCTGTTTCCCCAGGACTGCAGTGTCCTCCTGTCTGTGGAGCCCACCGACCAAGGCTGCTACCCGCTGAATGACCACCTCTTCTGCAAACCTTGTCACATGAAGCGGAGTGCTGCTGGGTGCTGCTGAAGAGTCCCGATGGCTGGCCCGCCCTTCCCTGACTTGGTTTCCCCTCCCGACCTTTCTTGCATACGTTCCTTTTGAGCCTCACTGGGCACTAGCGCACTGCTCAGGCCATAGTGTCCAAATGCATGGGCCTGAGACACTGGGGCATGGCCTCCTAGTACACAGCACCCTCCAGACAGACTTCCAACTCCTCTCCCTCCACTGACCAGGAGGCCCCTCACCACCAGAGTGGGACCCTGGTCCTTCCCTAGTGCTGGCCTGATGTGTTTATGGGGACAGGTCTCAGGGTGATGCCTGTGTCTCTGACCATGGTGCTTAACTGCCTGGCAGAAGGTGCTGAGGCCTCAGCTTGGAGGGTGGAGCTGAGTTGTGTGAAGTGCGCCATGGTGGCACACACCTTTAATCCCAGCACTTGAGAGGGTGTCTACATTCCCGGCTAGTCTGATCTACAGAGTGGGTTCTATTTAAATGATGCCAAACAATATTCTTTGGATTGGGGGGAGAGAAATCTCTTAATTTTTTCTTTTCTTTTTTGGTGGGGTAAAATCACTAAATATCTTCCCTTGGTTCGGGGGCTGCCAAGATAGCTCAGCAGTTAAGAGCGCTTCCTCCTTTTGCAGAAGACCAGAGTTCATTTCCCAGCCCCGCCATGGAGGCTCATAGAACTACCTGTCCTGTAACTCCAGTTCCAGGAGGTCTGGCGCCCTCTACTGGCCTCTTTGGAACCTGACTGAACATGGCGTACGCGCGCGTGCGCGTACACCTTTAATCCCAGTACTTGGGAGTCAGAGGCAGGTGGATCTCTGCATTGGAAGGCAGCCAGAGCTACAACCTTTAAAAACCAAACCAAACAAAAAAACCTACTTGGGTTTGGTGGTGCATACCTATGACCCCAGTGCTTGGGAGAATTGCCAGAAGCTTGAGACCTGCTTGGTCTTCATAGAATTCCACATCAGTCTTGGCAGCGTTCAGAAATAAATAAGCAAACAAACTATAAATACGTAGGAACGTGAGATAGTGACCACTGAGCCTCCCTGCCTCTGAAACACCTGCTAACTTGGAGCTGGGCTCATGGAGGAGAGGGAGGGGTGAGCAGCCTCCTCTGCTTCCGGACCCTGCTGTGAGCTTTTGGAATGGCTCACAGACTTGGATTAAGTGCCTTTGACTTGCTAGGGAACACATTTAGGGCTGAGCCTCTTTCCTCCAGACGTCACTGTGACCCCACTGTAACCTGCACTGACTTTACTGTGGCCTCAACAAGTACATACATGTGCGCGGGTGTGAGCACACACACACACACACCAGAATGAGGCCAGAGAAAGTCACATCTCTGGCCTCCTATTTGTATCTTCAGCTCTTCAGCTAGGCTGCTCAAAACCACTGCCTCTGTGAGGCCACACCTAGAACATTCTTCCTTTTGAGGACTCAGCTGGTAGAGGCCCTTGACTCCAAGTCTGATGACCCGAGTTCCATCTCTGGGACCCACAAGGAAGGAGAGAACGAATTCCCACAAGCTGTCCTCTGGTTTACACCTGCACACCAAGATACACATCTGGGCACACACATCTAATAGAGATAAAATGTAAAGTAGAAAAAAATCATGTTTGTGCTTTGTAACTTCTGAGGTGCACGTAGAAAAATTAAACCTATTTTCCTGGCTTGCATCTTGTTTTTCTCTGGGATGGAGGGAGTTCGTTGTTTTTATTTTGGGTTTTATTTGAGTGAGATAGGATCTTGGGTAGCCCAGGCTGGCCTTAAACTACCTATATAGTCCATGATTGCCTTGACTTCGTACCCCTTGTCTCCACCTCTTGTATTCTGGGATTGTGTTTCTAGGAGTCAAACCCAGAGCTACGTGAATGAGGCTTTATCACAAGTAAATGGTGGCTGGGGGGTTAGCGCAGTGATTTGAATACATTTAGCATGTACTTGAGACACTGGCTTCCATCCCCAGCACCAAAACAAAATATATATGAATTAAAGGGAAGCTGATAGAAGGGTGACGTGTATCGGGACTCCTGTGAAGGGACTTCCATTCCCCGCATAGGGGTCCTGGGAAACCAGCCAGTCGTTCGCAACGGTCAAGGCAAATGTGGCGTAGAGCCGCTAGGGGGCAGCATGAGACAGCGAGTTGATACAGGGCGCCAAGGTTCTCTGGCTTCTCACCAGCTTCTCGCTGTGTGGAGTGCGCGCAATGCTCGTCAGGCACGTTCACCTGCAGAGGCAGAGAGAGAAAACATCGCAAAAGAGTGACGTGGTCGTGAAACTTTTCCACCTTGTCTCAGGAATGCTTCCACTCGGAAGGAGACCTGCAGCCAGAGGTTAAGCCCCTCGCTGGCCCAAACTCTCACCTGCTAGGAGGGGACACCCGTAAATTCAAGAATGAGACCTGGGAACTTGGACTCTGAACAAAAGGGCCATCAGGAGTTGCTGGGGAGCCCTGAACTTGCCTGTGGTCCTGTGCCAGGGACCCTCTCACCTGAGGCCACACCCAGTGCTTGAAGTATGACCTCACTAGCATGTGCCGGCCACTGCAGTAGGGCCTGCTGCTGCCTACACAACCAGACAGACCTTCAGAAGGGACCGGGCCACGGCAAAGCAGGCCTGTGCATGTGGAAAGTACCGTAAAGTGGAGGCAGGAGGACCCAACGTTCAAGGTTATCTTTGAGGACATAGTAAGTACCAGGTCTGCCTGAGGAGGTCTGCCTGAGGTCCTTTGAGACCCAGACTCTGTTTGGAACGGATGTAATGAGATACAGTGTTTGTGGCACATACCTGTAATTCCAGAAATCGGGGGTGGGGATGGGGGGCAGAGGAAGGATTGCTTAGCGTTCAAGGCCACCCATGTCTCAAAAACAGACAAGCTGGGGCGGTGCTGGCCCGCACCTTCACTTCCGGGAGAGGCAGAGGCAGGTGGATCTCTGAGTTTGGGACCAGCCTGATCTACAGAGTGAGTTCTAGGATAACTGAGGCTACACAGTGAAACCCTATCTCAAAAAAAAAAAAAAACAAACGAGAAGGGCCTGCAAGATGGCCCAGTGGGCAAAGGCTCTTGCCACAATGCCTGACGGCCAGAGTTCAGAGTTTGATTCGCCAGCACTGCATAAATCAGGGGTGGTAGTTTCTATCTGTAATCCAGAATTGTGAGGCGAGGCAGAACTTCGAGTTCATTGTAGAAATCTTGAGGCCAGCCTGGGATGCATGAGACCATGTTTCTAAACACCAGAACAAGTAAATAAATGGACAAAAACCTGAAGGTCGTTTGATTAAAATTTTTTTAAAGATTTTATTCATTTATTATATATAAGTACACTGTAGCTGTCTTCAGATACACCAGAAGAGGGCATCGGATCTCTTTACAGATGGTTGTGAGCCACCATGTGGTTGCTGAGAATTGAACTCAGGACCTCTGGAAGAGCAGTCAGTGCTCTTAACCTCTGAGCCATCTTTCCAGCCCCTTGATTAAATTTTTTAATTTATTTTTATTTTATGTGTGTGGGTGTTTTGCCTACAAGCATAACTGTGCACCTTGTGGTTTGAGAGACCAGAAAAGGATACCAGAGACCCTGGGATTAGAGTTGCCGGACATTGTGAGCTACCAAGTGGGTGTTGGGAATTGAACCTGGGTCCTCTGGAGGAACCGCCTCTTGCCTGAGCACCTTGTTTCATTTTTCTCCTGTAGCTCCTACTTTGTGTCTTATGGTTGCCGGGTTGTTAATTTTTAGGACTGGAGAGATGCTTCAGCATTTAAGATTATGTGCTGCCTGTACAGAGGACCTGGGTTCGGTTCCCAGCCCTCATAAAACATCTGCTACCACTCCAGTGTTCCCCTCTTCTGGCGTCTGAGGGCTGATGTATACACGTGGTATACGTGTGAGCTCACACATGAGTACGCACATACATATGGAAATAAAAACTCAAACCTTTTTAAAAAGTTTTTATTTTATTCTTATTTTATGTGCATTGGTGTTCTGCCTGCATGTGTCTATCTGTGTAGATCTGTAACTGTCTATGGGTGCTGGGACTCGAACCTGGGTCCTCTGGAAGAACAGTTAGTGCTCTTAACCACTGAGCCATCTCTCCAGCTCCACAAAGACTTTTACATGTATTTCTTTCTGTGGAGGGGGAACTGCATGCCACAGCTCATCTGTTCCTGCCTGTGAGTGTTCGTGTGTGTGTGTGTGTGTGTGTGTGTGTATACACAGCCTGCAGGAATCAGTTCTCTCCTTCCGCCAGTGAATTCTGGCATTCTTAAGACTTGGTGGCAACAGCCTTCACCCCTTGAGCCACCTCACTAACCGTGTGCGCATGCGTGCTTGTGCGCATGCGTGTATTGCTGCAGCAGCTGGAGGTTACTGAACCCCATTCTCAGCCCTGAGAAAGGAAGCATTCAATGTGTTCAGTCCTTGAGGAAGCTTAGCTCAGCCCTTGAACTTTAGAAAGTGTTTTGCAATGTCCTCTGCTCCCCAAGAACAGGCCTGGCATCCGGTGTGTGTGTGTGTGTGAATCACGCCACTTCTCAGAGGCTGGACTGTGGACTGAACCCTTTCGTGACCTGCCTTGTGTGGAAAATGCCTGAGCTTTGGTCAGAAGTTAGGAGCTGTCCACGGGGCACAATCTTCCTGTTGGATGTCGGGTCCGTGCCTGTCCCCTTGTCTCTGAGCTGTTTTATAGCTGGGTCAAAATCCGGTCCTGTCTGGGTAGGTTTCCCAACTATCTTCCCTTTGTGGAGAAACTGATGTCTGTTAGCACACGAATTTCTCTACACCCGATCTACAATGTGCTGTGTGGCTGCTCTTTGAATTGGTGGCAACTCCCACCCAGCTCCCTCACTTACAACAAGTGGGGAACGCTTTAAGTTTTTTCCCTTCCTTTTATGGTGCTGGAACCAGAGTCTTGTGAGAGTCTGGGTTCTACCAATGAACTAGCCTGGAAATTTTTCACTTAACACTTCCTTTACCAGGTGTTTTGTGGACGGCATCTTCCGGGGGCTCCCTTACAGGAAGTAGGGCAACAGTTAAAAGTGACCAGCAGGAAGCAGCTGCCGCAGGACAGTCTGGGAAAGATCTTTGAGGAGACAGAGAAGTGTGGGTAGGGGGAGGAGAGGAACTGAGGAAGGGCAGTCATACTCGAGTGGGAGGGACAAGGTCAAGCTCTGGTTGGCTGCTGTTGCTCTTGAGAAAACCCTTTAAGTTTTGAGGGGAGGAACGGACGAAGATAACTGAGTTTCTCCATTCTGGTTTTGGGTGAGGCAGGAAGGTCAGGAGAAAGGCAGCCATGTTTCCTCAGGGTTAGAGCTAGACTTAGGAAGGTCTGGCATGTCCTTAGTGAGGATACCTGAAGTCCTACCAACAGGAACAGGCCCCATTTTGGAGGGCACAAGCCACATTTGGGAAGGCATCGAGCCTTGGCCTCCTGAAGAGGGATCATCCAAGCCTGTCCTTTGCATGAGGAGGCAAAGGCTCCCGGTGACACCATTGGACAATTCAGCCTCTTTGTCCTCACACACACTGGGACCTCCCACGTCTGCTTCTCATCTATTGTGTTTGTTTATGACAGGGTCTCAGGTAACCCAGGCTAGCCTCCAACTCCAGCTGCAGAGGCCGGGGTGACACTGAACCCCTGATCCTCCTTTCCCTAACTCATGGGTGCTGGGATTGTAGGTCTGTGCTACTGTGTCCACCGTCCCCATCCTGGACTGACTCCTTGAATAGGCAGGGCAGTGCTAGGCAGAGAGCACAGTCTCACTGGGTAGAAGCAAGCTGAAGAGTGGGCTAAGGGTCTCTTCCTCTGTTACCCTGAAAAGGTAGGCAGGAGAAAGAGGTGTGTATGGAATCTGAGGGGAGCAGCCAAGCAAAGAGCCTACCTAGCAGAAGGTGTTCAAGACACAACTGACTGTCCTGGGGAGTGGGCAGTCACAGGGCAGGCAACATGGCCTCTAAAAGGCGGTGGGGTGGTGGCAAGATGGAGCAGCATGAGCCTGGTAGAATCTTAGAGATGAAAGCCAGGCACGGTACCGTATGCCTATAGCCCAGCCCTTGGGATGCAGAAGCAAGAGGAGTACTGCCAGAGCCCAATCTCCTCTACATTGTGTGTTTCGGTCTAGCCTGAGCTACATAGGAAGCCCCTTTCTTGGAGGAAAGAGACTCTAGAGGTGAGAAGTCTCCCTCACAGGCTGGCCAGCAGCCATACCTAGGTTTCCCGACCTCCACTACAGGGTCCTCCTACCCCTCCTACAGCCTTCACCTTCCAACAACCACTTACTGAGAGCCTGGGGAGAGCCTGGGGAGGCAGGAAGCGTGAGGAATGGGCTTGTGGAGATGCCCTGGGGTCAGAGTTAGGGCTGGGAAGGAATTGTCCTGGGAAGTGGGACAGTGGCTTCTACGGATGAGAGCCATTTGCCCCAGAGGAAGTGGTCACTGGGTCCAAGGCTCATCCTCTCCCTCCTTGTGCACTTTGACCCCAGCCCTCTGGAGGCAGACACAACCTGGACTCCTGGGGAAGTGGGAGAGAGTAGCTTGCTCTCGGGGGAGGGGCATGGACTGGCCTCCTCTCCTTGGTCTGCCCTTTGGGCACTGACTAGGAGGCCACGTCTGCACAGCACTCCCACACCCTCAATCTGAGGCTGGGAAGTTTCCACTCTGGCTCCTCCATAGTCTGAGTCAGGCTTGACCTGTCACCTCGGAGAGGCTGCAGGAAGTGGTGAACTTCCTTCTCCTGGCTCTGAGCTCTGTTGGCTTTCTTCCTCTGACTGGGTCCTTCCACTCTCTCCAGGTGGCTGATCAGAAGTGACAGAGAGCATGACTAGAACAAACGTTGGCTAATGGGCAGGGTTCCCCAGCGAGCAAATGACCAGGGAACTCCTGGACCCAGGATCTGGGGCACAGCCCCAGAGGCCCACGTGGCAACCACTGAAGAAGGATCTAGTAGGTACCAGGCACGAACATGGCGGACAGCCCTAGGAAGGGGAGGAATGCTCCCATGTTCTATGAGAGAGTAACACAGAGTGCAAATAAATGGGCATGATAGCCACAAAGGGCCGGCCCACTAGGCTTTGTGTGAAGACAGATGGGTGGGCTTTCCTGAGGGTAGGTGGGGAGGCAGGCAGAGGGCAGAGGATTCTCTCAGCTGGGATAGCTAAGGGCTGCAAAACAATCAAAAGTGAGGAGGGTGGGGTTGGTGCTGCGAGGAAGGGAAGGTGCTGGGCCGAGAGGTCCATCTGTCCATCTGTGGAATGCTGGGAGGCATGAAGGAGGGGCAGTCTCTGGTCACAGGTTCTGAACCTTAGCTCCCTCCCCAGGCGTGTGACTTGTTTGTTTTACTCAATTGTCAGCACGCACAGGGCTGCATGCACCAGGCCAGCCCTTAGTAAATATGTGTGGAATGAACACATCTGCCCTTGGAATTTGGAGAGGGGTGACTCCAAACTGGGTTAAGAATTGTAGCCCAGGGTTGGGGATTTAGCTCAGTGGTAGAGCTCTTGCCTAGCAAGTGCAAGGCCCTGGGTTCGGTCCCCAGCTCCGGGAAAAAAAAAAAAAAAAAAAAAAGAATTGTAGCCCAGAGAGTCATGTGGAAATCCGTGATGGCCCTGGTGTCTGTAAGAGTGCTAGTGGGGACTGGAGAGGTGGCCCAAGAGTCAAAAGGGCTGGCTGCTCTTCAAGAGGACCTGGGTTCGAGTCTCAGCACCCACATGGCAGCTCCCCACTGTCCGTAAGTCCCTTTCCGGATATCAGATGTTTCTTAGGCATGCACGGAGACAAAACACTCACAGCCTTTTTTTGTTGTTGTTGTTTTTAAAGAAGAAAGGTCAGGGTGGTGCACAGCTTTACCACAGCACTCCAGGAGGCTGAGGCAGGAGGATCACTCCAAGTTCGAAGCCAGTTTCAGACCAACTACGTGGCAGCTCTGTGGCATGTAGCACCATGTCACCCCTCTCTGTTGTGAAGAGGTGATATCCTATTGTAGGAGCTCACTCCTTCTGCCTGTCCGCTCCTCAGCTGACCGACAAGGCCTGTTCCCACAGCTACCTAACTCGAAGAGAGCCACTGTGGACATTCAAGTGCAGGTTTCATGTGTGGATGAACGTCTTCCTACCTCCTGAGTACACATCACAAGGTGAAACTGCGGGGTCCCCTGGTGCCTCTTCTGCTTTTTCTATTCCTTGAACTCCTTTTTTTTTTTTTTTTTTCCAGAGCTGGGACTGAACCAGGGCCTTGCGCTTGCTAGGCAAGCGCTCTACCACTGAGCTAAATCCCCAACCCCCTTGAACTCCTTAGAATACACACATAACACTATTTTTTTTTTCGAAGATTTTTTGTTTTATATATGTGAGTACACTCTAGCTGTCTTCAGACACACCAGAAGAGGGCATCAGATCCCATTACAGATGGTTGTGAGCCACCATGTGGTTGCTGGGATTTGAACTCAGGACCTCTGGAAGAGCAGTCAGTGCTCTTAACCTCTGAGCCATCTCTCCAGCCCCATAACACTATTTTAATAAACCTTTTATTTTATTTAGTGCCAATGAGGGTCAAATTCCAGACCTCTTGCATGCTAAGCAAATCTACTACTGAGCCACACCCTCAGACCCCCAAATTATGTGATACACATGTATACATGCGAACACACATCTGTCATTTATACATGTATAGCTTGTGTGTATGTATGTAAATAGGCAGGCCATGGCATGCAGATGAAGGTCAGAGGTCAATTTTGCGGAAGTGAGTTCTCTCCTTCAACCTCTACGTGAACAGAGTTCGGGGTGTCAGGCTTGTGTGGCAAGTCCTTTTATCCATGCATCATCTGAACAGCCCCATTGTTGTTTGCTCTGTGTGACACGATTTCTTTATGTAGCCTCGGCCTGGGCGGGCCTGTAGGGCTGGCCTGGAATTCACTCTGCATAACTGACTGTGCTCAAACGTGTGGTGACCCTCCTTCAGCTGCCTCCCGCGTGTTACCCTGCTCCCTTCCGTGAGGCTTTTGTGATAACACTGTATGACAGCTCCATTCCCAGGCCTCCCTACTCCAGGTTTCTGTGTGTGTTATTCCTCCAAGTTGTCTTCTGACTTCCACAGGGACACCACGGCAAACCCTTCCCTATCCACAGGCCTGCGTGCACACACACAAAACCAATTCTTGAGGCAGGGTTTCTCTCTGTAGCCCCTGCTATACTGGAACTCGTTCTTTCTGTAAACCAGGCGGGCCTTGAACTCACAGAGATCTGTCTGCCTCTGCCTCCCGAGGGCTGGGATTGTAGGTGTGTTCCACCAAAAAAATACCAGAAGCTTTTCTGATTCTCGGCCTTTTTCTTCCAGTCACGTGCATAGCCGTTAAGTTTATCTAACCAATTCTGTGCTCCTGACCGGTCATACTCTAGCACCCGCCCAAGAGCTACCTGGATTCCAGAATGAAAGACACTCACTCTCTCTCTCTCTCTCTCTCTCTCACACACACACACACACACACACACACACACACACACACACACACACACACACGCACGAGTTATTTTATTTTTTGTTGCCCTGGGTCCTTCTGGGTGACCCTCTAGTCTTTGCTGCCCAAGACCCTTCTGGGCAGCCCTTCCGGCGGCCGCATTCCTTCTCACCTACATTTCGGATAATTTTCCTTCTGCAGCTTTAAATCTAATCCATCTCCCTCCTTCCTTTCTCTCAGTTCCTAGCCCTCACAAATCTAAAGGTCTTGCCTCAGTCTATCTGCCCGGATATTGGCCCTTGGCTCTTTATTGATCGATCAAAAACCAATTGAGAACAAGGACTGTTTGGACGCGCAGATTCCCAGTTTCGGGGACCTGATTAATTCAAAGCATTAGATTCAATCCCCAACACATGTGGTCACCTCCCAGTGTGTGGTTTGTCTCTGAAGGCTCAGACTTTATGGTCACTCATACTGGAGACAAAGTCTGAGAGACAGAAGGCCAAGGTATGTCGTCTGAGCCTTCCGGGAAATAAAGGCAAAGTCTGAAGTCCTATTTTTTGTATACTGGTGTTTGGACTGTATATATGTCAGTATGAGGGGTGTCGGATCCCTTTGTAACCATGTTGAACTACTTAGGGTCTTCCACCAGGCAAGTGTGTGGGCAGCCACAGGAGAGGAGGGCGGAGGCTGGAGAGAGGGCTCAGCGCGATGCTCTTCCAGAGGACCCCAGCTCAGTTCCCAAATGTCTGTAACTCCTGTTCCAAGGGACCCGGTACCCTCATCCTGACATATATACAGTCAAAACACCAATATACATGAAATAACAATAAGTTATTTTTTTAAACGAATAAAAGGAAGGCCGGCCGCAATGCCAGTTCTCGGGAGGCAGACGCAGGTAGATTTCTGTGAGCTCCAGGCCAGCCAACTAGAGTGGCTGCAGAGGAGGGTGACTGGGGAAGTGACCCTAGACAAGCCACTCTCGTCCCTGCCTTCCATCTTGGGGCTCCTGGCAATCTGAGGAGCCTTCCTCAAACCTACTCATTGAGGTTGATCCTTTCCCCAGAGGCAAACTCGGCCTTTCCCCAAAAGAGTGGACTCCATTGGATTAGCAGGTTCTAGGAGTGGACGGCTCATCACTTTAGGCCAATGGTTCCCAACCTTCCTAAGGCTGCGACCCTTTAAGACAGCTCCTCAGATTGTGGTGACCCCCCAACCAGAAAAATATTTTAGTTGCTACTTCGTAACTGTTCTTTTGCCCCTGCTTCGAATTGTGAGTTATCTGTGTTTTCCCACCGCCTTAGGTGAAAGGGATCAGCCATTCAACACCCCCATACCCCACCAAAGGGGTCCCAACCCACGGGTTGATGGCAGCAGCTTAGGAGCATAAACACCGCTAGACTTTTTTTTTTACATTGCTTTTCTTGTTCTTCTCTTAATATTAGACAGGCTCTCCTGTGGCCCAGGTTGGCCCAGGTTGGCCTCAGACTCACTAGGAGGTCCGAGATAACTTTGAACTTCAGTTCATCTGGATGAAGCCACCTCCCAAGGGCTTGGACCCCCACCGGAGCTCCCACGTCTGTCTCGGGTGGCCTTTTCTAAGGGAGATGAGGGAAGCAAGCTGAGGCTTTGTCATTCACCCGTTCCAGAGAACAGCGGGAACTGCTGAATCACAATGGGTGGATTACTGCCCTAGGCGAAGCTGGCAGGAAATGTCGCCCCACCCGGCATTTTAAACCAAAAAGTTTTCTGTTCTCTGGGAGCTCCTTCTAGTGCTCTGTGCCTTCACCCAAGGACTGGGGAAGTGTGGAGGGGAAATAGCACGCATTCCATAGTTCTGTAATTAGCATCTTCTTAGAAACCCCGGAGAAAACTAGATTTCTTTTTTTTTAAGTTTTTATTTTTAATTATGTGCATATCTGAAAGTGTATGCATGGGAGTATGGTGGCCTTGGAGGCCGGAAAGGGTGTCGGATCCCCTGGAGCTTGACAGTCTGCATCGAATGGGTGCTGGGAGACAACCCAAGGTCTCCACAAGAGTGGCCACCAAGTCCCTCCAGCCCGTAAACCAGACTAATTTAGGTAGGAGACCTAGAGAGGTTGGGTTAATGCTCGTGAAGGGGGCCCCTCCAGGTCTAAAGTGGCAGGAGAGGATGTTCTAGACAGGCACTGTGTAGCTAAGGGAGAGAAACCCCAAACCTGCACATGTGTGGGAGAGCGCTAAGACAGGGAGCCCCGGAGAAAGACTAGGGAAAGAGGCTTCAGCAAGGGAAGCTCTTTGAGTTTGGGGGCGGGAGTTTTGGTCCCCATTCTACAGGGCAAGACAGAACAGAGGTTCCTCCACCTTGTACTTGCTGAGGTCATTCCAGGTTTTACTGATTTGATCTCCTTGCTGGAGAATCCCATGGAAAATGACCCAACTCTGTTCTAGGACCCGAGGACAAGATGCCCCAGCTAGGGCTGAGGAGATAGTTCTGCAGTTAAGAGTGCTGGCTGCTCTTCCAGAGGACCTGAGTTCAGTTCCCAGCACCCACTCGGCAGCTCACAACCGTCTGTAACTCCAGTTCCAGAGGATCTGTCATTCCGGCACAGACATGCAGACAGAACACCAGTGCACATACACATAAGTAAGTCTTATAAAAAAAAAAAGCCCTGGGGGTTGGGGATTTAGCTCAGTGGTAGAGCGCTTGCCTAGCAAGCGCAAGGCCCTGGGTTCGGTCCCCAGCTCCGGAAAAAAAAACCCAGTTAATTCTATTAACGGGTCTGTTTAGGTAAAGCTCCACCCTCCCCCTACAGCTGCTGAGCAGGATACCAGGAAGTGCATTTGCCTTTAAGAGCCCTTTCCCCAAATACCTGGGACTGCTGCCCTTAGTTCTGAATTCCTGACTGAACTCCCAGCCTTCCTGAATAAAGGCTTTCTTTCTTTTTTCCTTCCTTCCTTCCTTCCTTCCTTCCTTCCTTCCTTCCTTCCTTTTTTTTGATCGACTGTTTCCTTCTGCTTTGGTTTTTGAGACAGGGTTTTTCTGTGTAGCCCTGGCTGTCCCAGAACTCTAGATCAGACTGATCTCAAACTCACCTAGATTCTCCTGCCTCTGCCTCCAGAGTGCCAGGTTGAAGGTGTGTACCAGGACACCTGGGGAAGAGAAAGGTATTTTTTTTTTTTTTTTTTTTCTTTTTTTCGGAGCTGGGGGCCGAACCCAGGGCCTTGGGCTTGCTTGGGAAGCGCTCTACCACCTGGCTAAACCCCCAACCCCCCAAAACTATTTTTTTTTTCCTTCTTTTTTTTTTTTTTTTGGAGCTGGGGACCGAACCCAGGGCCTTGTGCTTGCTAGGCAAGTGCTCTACCACTGAGCTAAATCCCCAACCCGAAAGGTATTTTTTTTAAAGGAGGCGTGTGGTTTAACCCATATAAACACTTCCTTCAATGTGGCTGACTAAATCAGGCTATGTAATCTGGAGTAAGGAAAGGGGGAAGGGTTGGGCCAGCTGTTGCTAATAAAAGGGTGGATCCCTTGATTGGCAGATGACAGCCAAAGAGATTTTGGGGTAGAAGCAGCTGCTCCCTTGCAGTGGAAGGCCAGGGACAGAGCTTGCCAGCCAGGATGAACCCAGAGGCTGCTAACCAATGCAGTAGGAGACTCGGTGGAGCTCCTGGCGGGCCTTGAACTTACAGATATCTGCCTCCCGAGTGCAGGAATTAAAGTCTATTTGGCTTTTGAGACAGTCCCACACTGTAGCCCAGGCTTTCCCAGAAGCAGTCCTCCTGCCTTGGCTCTCCCAGCAACGGGTTTGCAGGAGTAAGCCACCACAAGGCTGAGCAGGATAGATGTAGGCTTATCTGAGAGTTACAAACAACTTTACAGCATGGGCCACTGGTTGGTCTTGAACCCTTGACCTTCCTGCCTCAGCTTTCGGAGGGCTGTGATTACAGATGCGTGTGGCCATGCCTGGTCTGGGGGAGAGATTAAGCAATTAATTTGAAATCTTTAAAACTTTAGTCTGTCTGTCAGAGAGTTTATGATCCACATACCCATGTGGAGGTCAAAGGTCAGCCCTGTAGTGTTGAATCTCCACCCCCGACAAACACGCACACCTTTGGGTGAGGCCCAGAGGTCAACAGGCTTGTGAGGCAAACACCTTTACCTGATGAGCCTTCTCACCGCCCTACCCCCACGCCCAGTCTCCTGGGAATTGCTAACAGGCCGGTTGAATCAGCAGTGGAAATCTTCAAGATGCTGGAAAACAGGGGAAGAGGAGTCTTCAGAGAAAACAAAGCAGAAGCCCAGAACATTCTTAGCATTTTTTGGTCAGTGTCCAGAGAAGTCACACTTTTTGAGCTAGAACTCAGAAAAATCAGTCGGGCTTAGAGGCAGAGAATTGCATAAAACTGCTGACCGGAATGCTGTGGTTGTTTTACTTGATTAATTCTCTGTGTGTGTGGGTGTCGTGTGCCCTCACGAGTGTCCGTAGAGGCCAGAGGAGGAAGCCCAGTGTCCTGCTCTACCCACTTGAGACAGGGTCTCCCACTGAACCTGGAGGTAAACTGGCAACTCCAGTGAGCCCCACCCCCACTGCTGCCCGCCCCACCCATGCCAGGGTCAAGTGGTGTTACTTGTATACACAGGTATCCATGGTGACCTTCGTGCCTTAATTTGGGTGCTGTGGTTTTACCATTGTCTTCTCTGGGGCTATTCTGGGACCGGCTCTTACATCACTTAGGCTGGTCTCAGTGGCACTTTTCAGCTGAGGAGGGCCTTGAATTTACTTCTGATCATGCGTCCTCTGACTGGAAGACTGACAGGGTTTATTCTTGGGTTTGTTCTTTTTATATATTTACTTTTGCCAGGCAGACGGAGCACATTTTCAATGCTGTTTGGTTTGGGGCGAGGGACTGAGGTGCATATTTTACATATCAAAACAGACCTAGCTTCCAGGTTCTCCCAGTATCCCTCAGTCCGGACCTGGCAGACCCCACCACCAACCTTGAACTTTCCAGCCCAGTGGCTGGGCTACCCTTCCCCCAGAGGCTCCTCCCTATATAACCCGGATTTAGTTGTGGTCTCTCCCTCTCTTCTTTCTCTGTGTGTGCCTGAGGGAGCAGGAGCCTTTCTCTCTTTCTCTTCCCCCACCCCCTCTCCTCAAGGTGACTCCCATGGCCTCAATCCTTAGGGCCATCGAACTCGCCGGAGAACAGCTTTCCGATAAACCTGCCTTCGATGTATTTAATCTGCCTTGAATGGCTCATTTCTCCGGTCGAGAGATAACCTATCAAATACCAGCAAAGGCGGGCACATCTCTGTGAGTTCGGGGCTCTACAAAGAGGGTTGGTTCTAGGCCAGCCAGAGCCACAGAATGAGAGGGAGAGACTTTACTTTTAAAATATATGAGTATGTTGCTGGGTGCTGGTGGTACACACCTTTAATCCCAGCACTCCAGAGACAGAGAAGAGGATCTTGGTGAGTTCGAGGCCAGCCTGGTCTACAGAGCAAATTCCAGGATAGCCAGAGCTGTTACACAGAGAAACCCTGCCTCAAAAAAAAGAGTATATATATATCTGGGTGAAAGTGCACCTGAGTGCGGGTCCCTTTGCCGCTTGCAGTCCTGCAGCTGGATCTACAAGCGGTTGTGTTAGCATTGTAGGAATGTGTCTTCAAGTCTGGCAATATCTATATTTTCTTCTTAATAACACAATAAAAAAAATCCAGCTCGACAGTGGCACAGAGGCCTAGCACTTGGAAGGCAACAACAGGCGTATCTCAGTTCAAGGCCAGCCTGGTTTACAGAGTGAGTTCTAGGAAGTCAAGGTCTATGTAGAGAGATTCTGTCTCAAAAGGAATTAATTAAGACCGAAAACTAACACACACACACACAAAGAAGCGGGGCTGGAGAGATGGTTCAGTGGTTAGGAGCACCTGTGCTTGCAGAGGACCTGGATTCAGTTCCTACCACCCACCCAGTGGCTCACGACTGTATCTCCAATTGCAGGGACTCCAAACAACCCCTTCTGGCCTTTGAGGGCACTAGGCAGGCATGCAGTGCGCATGCGCATATGAAATAAAATAAAATAACAAATCTTAAAAGGCAAAACCATAAAAGGAGTGAAGCTGGGCATGGTGATTTGTTCCTGAAATCCCAGCTTTCGGGGGTTTGAGGTCAGAGGACTGCTTCAAGTTTGGGGGCTAGCTGGGGAGACCACTGGGCTACACAGGGACTTCCAGATCACCCTTGAAAACTTGTCTCAAAAACAAAACACACAAAAAAAAAAAAAAAAAAAAAAAAAAACCAAAACCAGAAGGTAGACGAAAGAAAGTGTTTTGCATTACCACGACAATGACCTCTGTGTGTCGTATGCATCACATGATTCAGCTCCTTTCCACTTGGCTACCTGGGTTCTTCCTCCCGCAGGTACATCTGCTACCTCCAGAGGGCAGCACCAGCCAGCTTGAGTCCAAAGTCCACCCTTGAATGGCAACAAAAATGGTTACGGGGTTTTATCCCGAGAGTAAAGGAAAAGAGAAAAGGCCAGAAAGGGCTGGAACTGCCCGTGATGACGGCATATTGCACTCGCGCTAATATAAATGCAACGGTTTTCCTAAAGACATTTAGCCCGACTAAAGGCAAAGAAGCCGAGTCAGTGGCAAAAGCCAGGCCAGGCTTTCAGAGACGCCCACAGACACTTTTCGTCTGCAGAGTCCTCGGGACGCACGGAGCCGGGGCCAGTAGTTCTCACGGGCTCAAAGCCAAACGCTAAGCAGGTGAGTGGAGCTGCAAACCTGATCCAAGTTTGCCCTTCCTCTGAGGACAGAAGAGATGTCCAATCAGAAAACGGGACTAGCAGGGCTTGCAGCTCCTTATCAGTGAGGTGTTGGTAGAGCATAATTAACGCTTGCAAAGTCGCTGAGGTCTTTCAGGTGACAAAGTGCCCTGTGCACAAAGCAAGGTGAACTGGTGTTGCTCTGAGGGCAGCCATGTTTTGTGGGCGTCGCCGTAGCTGTTATTTGCTGAGGCACCGGGGGAAACAAAGTAGGTTAAGATCACGTGGGCACCGCCTTACAACGTGACCCAGAATTGGGCCACAGGAAGCCACGCAGACTCTCACGTCAGGTGGTGGAGGGAAATTTCACAGTAAATAGCCGAGATCCCCAGAGGCTAAATGCTTGGCTCCGGCGTTACACAATCGCCTAGAAAAATCTGCTGGGGCCAATTAGAACACACACCGGGCTTCTGGCTTTACGGGAAGGGGACCCATCAGCATTACTCAGCAAACCTCTCCCCTCAGCCTGCAATTGGCTTCTGCAGTTTTCTGAGAACTGGGCGTTTGTTTCTAATTAATCCTAAAAGGCCTGGTGCTGGGTAACAGCAGGTAGTCTAATTAAGCATCCCCGCGTTGCCACACTTAGGAACACATATGGGAACCCCCAAAGAGTTCCTAATGTCTCCTTCCTAAATTTAATCCTAAACTGTTCCACAGAACCCTCTCATGTGATTTGGGCTAATTGTATAATGTCTTATTCTCCGGTGCTGAAAGGGGGGAATGGGAAAACCGTGCCCTCGGTCGCTTCTCGCAGGATCGCTCAGGACGCGACTCCTCAGAAGACTAAAGGCTCAGCAGACAAGGAAGCAGCCTGCAGAGCTCAGGACTGAGGACTCCGGAATGCAGGACGTGGGAATGCACTGACTCTGTGTGTGTGTGTGTGTGTGTGTGTGTGTGTGTGTGTGTGTGTGTGTGTGTGTGTGTACATGGGAACCCACAGAGGTCAGTCAGGGATCTTGCTGTATCACTGTGACCTTTTTTTTTTTTTTTTTTTTAAATTGGATTTTTTTTTATTTACGTTTCAAATTTTATCCCCTTTCCCCGATTTCCGTCCACAAACCCCCTATCGCATCCCCTTTACTCCTTTTCTTAAAGATTCGCTACTGAGCAGGTCACCATTAATCCCAGCACTCCAGCCTCAGGAGGCAGACGCTGGCGGATCTCTGAGTTTGGGGCGAGCCTGGTCTACAGAACGAGTTCCAGGACAGCCGGCCCCACATAGAGACACCCTGTCTTGAGGGGAAAAAAACCATAACACCCCGTGTCCGAAGGATCATGTACTCTGGGACTGAGTTGTTGATGCGCTCACTTTCCTGTTAAATGTCTTCCTGACCTTTAACGTGTGTTTGTCAATTCTGTTCATGGGGCCAAACCATTCTTTTTTCCTTTGCTCTGTGCCCGTGGTGCCTGTATGTGTGAACGCCCCATGTGAAGGTGCACACATGCTTGTGGAGGCCGGAGGACGAAGGACGACCTTGACGTCGTCATTCTTTAGGAATGCGTGTCCACCTTTAACACACTCATTACCATGTGTGCGTGTCGGTGTGCGCATACCGTGGCCTGTGCAGGGGGTCAGAGGGCAGCTCTCAGGAGTCCGTTCTCTCCTTCCACTGTGGGACCACTGTGGGACCTGGGATCACACTTAAGCTTCACCTTCTGTATTTGAGACAGTGTCCAGAACAGTTGGATCGCAGAGGTGTGCATCGACACGCCCAGCTTGTCTCCTAGGTCATAGGGAATCGAACTCGTGTCCCTGTGCTTGAGAGCTAAAGGCTTTAACTAGCTGAGCCATCTCTCCAGCCGGAGCCAGACTGCACTTGGTCCTCGAGTTTCAAACCAATTGCCAGATCTTTATGTATCAGTATATCCCTCTAATCTAAAAAAAAAAGACAAAGTAAATCCACATATGGAGTCAAGAGTCTCGGTGGACAATCTCCTTATGCTGTAGAACACACGGACCTTATCCGCATTCTCACTTACGTAACTGAAACCTAAATAACATTTCTGTTACGACAGAGCATTTCTACGTCATTATCTCGTGTGGCTAGATAAGAATAAAGACAACCCTGTGAGGTATTAGATAATTAAAGCACATAGAGTATAGTGTTGCCACGACTGTGGAGACAGGGTCTCGTGTAGTCCAGGCTGGCCTGAAACTCACTGGGGAATCGAGGCTGGTCTTGGACTCTTGGCTCTCCTGCTTGCCTCCGTCCTAGTCAGGGTTTCTATTGCTGTGATGAAACACCATGACCAAAAGCAAGTAGGGGAGGAAAGGGTTTATTTGGCTTACACTTCCACATCGTAGTCCACCACTGAAGGAAGTCAGAAAGGAGCATAAGCAAGGCAGGAGCTGATGCAGGGGGGCCATGGAGGGATGCTGCTTACTGGCTTGCCCATCATGGCTTGCTCGGCCTGCTTTCCTATAGGAACCAGGACCACCAGGGCAGGAGTAACACATAATAGTCGTCCCATTGGTCATTGATTCTGGGCCTGCAGCCCAATTGGAGGCATTTTTTTTTTTTTTTTTTTATTAACTTGAGTATTTTGATGTACAGAAGTGTTATTCTTTCCCGTTTCCAGGCAAACATCCCTTCTCCCCCCTTCCTTATGGGGTGTTCCTCCCACCCTCCCCCATTGCAGCCCAATCTAGTAGGGAGGCATTTCTTAACTGAGGACCCCTCTTCTCTGATGACTTGAGCTTGTGTCAAGTTGACAGAAAACCAGCCAGCAGAGTCTTCCCCCATACTGGATCACAGGTGGACACTGATCCGCCCAGCTGCAGTACAGCACTTTTGTGGAATTGGTTTTTTATTGGTTCCTTTGAGATGTAGCCATTTAAGATGATCGTTATTTTGTGTGTCTTTTGCCTGAACGTGTGTATCTGTGCACCGTAGGCAGACCCGGTACCTATGGAGGCTAGAGGAAGGCTTTGGAGCCCCTGCAACCAGCATCATGCAAAACCATGAGCTGCCATGTGGGTGCTGGGAATCAAATTGGAGTCTTCAGTCAGATCAATCAGATCAATAAGTGCCTTTAACTGCCGAGCCATTTCTCTAGCCATAGCGGCCCAGGCTAACCTGAAACTCATTGCATAGCTAAGGATGAACTTGAACTCGTGGTCTTCCATGTGTGTGTGTGTCTGTGTGTCTGTGTGTCTGTGTGTGTGTCTGTCTGCCTGTCTGTACTTTTTCTTTTTTTCGGAGCTGGTGACCGAACCCAGGGCCTTGCGCTTGTTAGGCAAGCGCTCTACCGCTGAGCTAAGTCCCCAACCCCCTGTCTGTACTTTTTTTTTTTTTTTTCGTTTTTTTCCCTGTTTTTTGAAGCAGCGTCTTACGTAACCTAGACTGCTAGCCTCAAACTCTGTACGTAGCTCAGGCTGGCTGTTTCACCCTCCCTCGTGCTGTTAGCATTTTACAGGCTGTACCATAAGCAGCACAGATAATGGATTCCTTTCTAAAATCCAATGAATACTTAATGAGTAACCGATGTTTGCCAGGCATTGGTCTAGAAGGAGCTTGTTTCATGTGGAATAAAACACACCGAAAACACAGCCAGAAACACTTACATAACCTACCCGGGGATATAAAAATGGGAAATCCAGCTCCTTTGACCACTGGAGTTGTAAGAGTGAAGACACATGATCATCAGGACACTCTTTTAGCCAATTAGTGGAACTTCTTACATGGATTCACTCGTCCACATCTGTGCACCAACATCTGTTCAATGCATTCTGCTTCCAGCCTTCCATGAGCGAGCGAGGAAGCTATTTATATTCCCATCTGAGGCCAGCTCCTTCCATTTTTTTTTTTCTTTTTTCTTTTTTTTTTCGGAGCTGGGGACCAAACCCAGGGCCTTGCGCTTCCTAGGCAAGCGCTCTACCACTGAGCTAAATCCCCAACCCAGGCCAGCTCCTTCCTATAGCCAGCCCATCTCCTTAGGACATGGACCAAGGGAGCCAACTCTTTCTACTCTCACACTCAGATTAGCTCCCTTGCTCCTGTGCACTCCAAATCTGTTGTTTCTCATATTTTCCTTAAGAGCAAACGGATGCTCAGAGTGAGGAGGACTGCAGAGGCTGAGGTGAGAGATCTCTTGATCCTAGATGGTTGATAGTAGCCTGGGCCATATAGCAAGACAACTCTACCTCAAAACAGCAGGACAAAAACCCAAAGCAGGCCTCTGGAGGCTGGAGACTGTCCTCTTAGTACTCTGGAGGCTAAGGGAGGAGGATCCAGTTCAGAGCTACTGGACTACAAAGCCTAAATAAAGAAATATTTAAAAACTGCCGCTGAGATACATTCCCAGCCCTGCCGTTTCTCTCTCTCTCTCGTTTTTCCAAATGTATTTTTTTGAATTATTTATTAATAAGAGTACACTGTAACTGTCTTCAGACACACCAGAAGAGGGCATCAGATCCCATTACAGATGGTTGTGAGCCACCATGTGGTTGCTGGGATTTGAACTCAGGACCTCTGGAAGAGCAGTCAATGCTCTCAACCACTGAGCCATCTCTCCACCCCTGTACCTAATACTTTTACCCACTGTCTTAGTTACTTATTACTATGAAGAGACACCTTGACCACAGCACCTCCTATAAGGAAAACAGTTAACTGGGGCTGGCTTTCATACAATTCAGAGGTTAATGCATTGTCATCATGGTGGGGAGCATGGTGGCACACTGGCAGACCTGCTGCTGGAGATGCAGCTGAGAGTTCTACTTCTGGAGCTGCAGGTAGCAGGGAGATAGATTCAGTGAGCCACTGGGTGTGGATTGAGCTTCTGAAACCTTAAAGCTCTCCTCCAGTGACACACTTCCTCTAACAAGGACACACCTCCTCATGGTGCCTTTCCCTATGAGCCTATAGGGATTGTTTTCATTCACACCACCTTGCCCCCTCAGCCATCTCCCTGGCCTGTTCCCCCCACTCCCACCTGCTCCCCTTTGAGACAGGGTATCATACATCCCAGGCTGGCTTCAACCCACTAAGTAGCTGTGGCTTACCTGCACCCATCCTCCCCCTCCCCCAAGTTCTGAGATCAAAGGTGTAAGGCACCACACTTGGATAAAGAAGTGGTTTTTCTTTTTCTGGGTCAGGAATCTTTCTTGACAGTGATACACTTTTATGTCTTGGTTAGTTTTTTTGTTTTGTTTTGTTTTTTGTTTTTTTAAAGATTTATTTATTTATATATGAGTACACTGCAGCTGTCTTCAGACACACCAGAAGAGGGCATCAGATTTCATTACAGATGGTTGTGAGCCACCATGGGTTGCTGGGATTTGAACTCAGGACCTCTGGGAGAACAGTCAGTGCTCTTAACCGCTGAGCCATCTCTCTAGCCCAGTTAGTTTTTTGATACATTTTACTTCTTGTTTGTTTCTTGAGACAGTCTTACTCTGAAGACCAGCTGGCCTGAAACAAAGATCTGCCTGTCACTGCTTCCTCAGTGCTTGGATTCCAGGTGTGTGCCTCCACCAGACATTGTTTCTAAATTTTTAAGACAGGATCTCTCAAGTCATCATAGTGTCTGACCTGTGAGCTACAATGTATTCACCAGCACTGCCCTTCCCCTCCTGCTCTCCCTGTTCATTTCCCAGGACGTGCTCTGCCCTCCTTTTACAGGGATGCTGGGCACCCGAACTCATATCCTCATGCTTCTGCAACTGGCACTTTACTGAGTCATCTTCCCACCCTCCAGAAGTAGTCTTTAAAAAAACAAAAACAAAAATGTGCATTCTGTGCATGTGTGCGTGAGGGCGTACACACACACACACACACACACACACACACACACACACACACACACCTGTGAACCTAGTAAGTACCTGGGAGGCATAGGCAAGTGAAGAATCTCTGAAGCCTAAGCCTTGCCTGCATAGCAAATCCCAGGACAGCTAGGACTACATCATAAGGCCCTGTCTCAAAACCAACAACATTCAAACAAAAACCAACCCCAGCCCAATGTACAGCGACTTGTAGTGGAGCTAGACCACATCCTGACGGTGGACCATTCCTTCCAGCCTGGCTCCTATGCTGGTGCGCATGTTGTTTTGAAATCAAAGGAACTGCCCAGTATCACAGGCTCTGGTATCTTCCTTTCTGAGCCCCTCTGTAGGACTTTTCTAGAGAAATTTGGGGGCTGGGGTGGGGCGATGACAAGAAATGGTAGCACGTTTATAATCCCAACAGTCTGGAAGTAGGGGCAGGCATGAGTTCAAGGCGTATCTATACAGGCCGAAACAGTGAAACCAATCCTATTTCAAACAAACACAAGCCAAATGTCTACAGATTTCTTTTTATATGTGTTTGTGCATATGTATTGTCACGTGCATGCAGGTGCCCTCAGAAGCCAGAAGAGGGTATGGGATCCCCTAAAGTTGGAGTTATAGAGGTTTGAGTGGCCTGCCCATGGTGCCAGATGCTCTCACTTCTACAGCAGAATGATCCCATGACTTTCCCCCTTCAGTTTATCCCAGTGAAGGTCTCTGCCTACCTCACTAAATGCCACACCTGGCAAAGCCTTGGCCTTCCCTTTGCTCGACAGCATCCTCGTTTCTGGGTAACAATCTCTCCGTGTTGTTCCACAGCAGATGCTGCTCTGCCCTCTCTTTCAGCAGAGGCGCTGGCCCCTACCGTCCCTTGTGGCTCCTCCCAGACTGTGATCCTCAGCTGCCATAACTCCCAGGAGTGGCTCTAGGCTCAAGGCGTCCATTCTTCCTTTGGCTGTCTCGATGTTGATGAACTCACGCAGTTCCCAGACCTTCGTGCTACCTACTCAGGGAGAACATCTTTAGACACACCCACAAACACACCCAAGCCTAAGATGTTAGATCCAGAGGTGGTGGTGGGGATGTGTCTCTGTGACCACCACTGCTAACGGAGTGACAATCCACAGGAGGTATGAAGGTGGTTTGTTTCAGTACAACTAAGTAGCTGGTGTTGGTTCAAACCTCAGACGTCTGACCCCGAGTAGTTTATTTTAGGCATATTTAATCATAGCACAATTTGGCGGAAAGCTTCCTGATGTTAATTAACTTAATAAAACATAAGACCTGAGTATATTGAAACTCTTTGTAAAGTACACACAAGACATCGTCCATACACATGGGTTCTGTAGATTTACAACACGTGGCACCTTCCATGAAGATAGGTTCTATCGGATGACAAGCTCACATAAGGGTCAGGGGGAGGAGCTAGTGAGATCTCAGTCACACCAATAGTTCAAAGGTCACTGGGTTATTAACTATACCAGCCCCCAACCTTCTGGGCAGGTAAGTTACACATCCCTCCCTTTGAGAAACAACCTTGTGTGTCTAACATTCTTGGTTCTCCCAGTGTTTAAGTGAGCACAGGGTGTTCCATGCATTCCAGAGCTGGCAAAGGGTGACTATAAAGGTGGCTCTAAAGATGGGCATGGAGTCCCCACCTGTAGGAGGCAAGAGGATCTCTGTGACTTTGTGGCCAGCCTGGTCTGCATAGCAAGTTCCAGTATAGCCAGGGATATGTAGAGAGACCCTGTCTCAAAAAGCCAAGGGGAAAAAAAAAAGGTGGTCCCAAAAGACATGACATGGGAGTAGCCATGCCATTTGAATTTAAGAGGGGGGTATTATGATGCTTCAATAGACAAAATGAATGTCCTCTCAGAATGTGTTCCCCCAGTCACTGAAGCATGAATTCGTGCATATCAGGCATATACACATACAAAATATTTGATATATATATAAAAGGACATATGTACATGTGTGGAACTTGCTTGAGAGCCCGGTGTGGCCAAGCACGTCTATAATCCTAACACTTGGGAGGTAAAGCCAAGAGGCTCAGTTCAAGGTCAGCCTTCACTACAGGGTGAGTTACCCTCCCCCCCCCAAAAAAAAGAAAAAAAATAGCCACTGCATCCGTCCTACATGCTATCCCCCGCTTGCTTTTCTCTGTCACACTGTTTCTGCTTACATTCCCACTTGAAGGCTCTGGTTAGGAACTCGTCACCAGCCACCCACGTGACTGCTCTCTGGGCTCCTGCATAAACATGTACTTGCTAATAAGGTTTACCTTAAAGACCATTTAAGACCACAGGGCGCACATTACCTTTTATCCCCTGTATTCTTCCCACTACCACTTAACGTTTTGTGGGGGAAGGATACAGGGAATCAGACCCAGAACAGTGAGCACTGCACCTTCCGACTGAGCTTCAACCCCAGGCGCACCTCCTTCTTCTGTTGGCTTGTGGCCTCCTCCCAGTGCCCATTAGACTCTGGGAGAGATCCTTGTGTTTTATGCTGATGTATTCAAAGCACCAAGGGGGCCAGGCACCGAGTGGATGCTCAAGTTATAAAACGGAGGAATTTAAATCTTGGCTCTTAGGGAAGACTTGTTTAAGAGCACGGTTGGTTTTTTTTCTCCAGAGGGCCTAGGTTTGATTGCCAGTCCCAACTACTGTCAGGAGGCCGACAACCTTCTACCCTCGTTCCAGGGGATCTGATTTCAATCATGTCCCCCATGGGCACGAGGCACAGAAGTGGTGCACAGCCATACATGCAGACCTGCTGTTTAACGTTTGGAAATCTGTGACGATCAACTAAGTCTATTGAAGCTATGAGATTTCGCTCTAGGGATGACCAATTTGCACTCAGACGGGAGGACAAACCTAGCAGGCTATTTCTATTAGATTGTCGGCTATTAAAGATTTATACCTTAACTTCAGGACTTCTGAAGTGCAGGGAGGCATTTTACAACTAACTTGATGTTTTGCCTCAAAGGAGGAAAACTATTACAGCATGTAGGAAGACTAGCTGCTGCCAACGATATTTTGAAAGACTTCCCATATTACTAAAATCTCTAAAAGAGCTCATTTAATTTGATCAGGAAAAGGTTATTATTGTTAGAATTTTAAATTCCCTCCTCTGCCTGACTTGGCATGAAAAGTTGTCTTTTCTAGAATAATGAGAAACTTAAGTGTTTCTAATGTTCAAAAGCACACACAATTTCACCAGATGCAGAAAGGGAAATAAAAAATCCAAAGGCATGAGCTAAAGGACATAGCAGTTCTGCTCGGTAGGATTGTCTTAAGGACCTGGGTACAGCAGACTCGGAGATGGCTCAGTGGTTGCGGCCCTTTCTATCCTTGCTCAAGACAGTGGTTCCAAACTGCCTCTAACTCCGGCTCCACGAGACCCACTCATACACATTAAAAACCCCACAGAACAAAAACAACCTTGGGTATAACAATAAACAGAGACCAGAGGATCTTTAGTTCAAGTTTATCCTCAACTGCAAAGCTGAGTTCAAAGCCAGCTTGGGATACTGGAGATTTTCTCAAAAACAATGAAAAGTCCAAAAGGAATCAGAATTCAAAATTCCATCCGACCCTCCTCATCTGAACAATGAGGTGCTGGGCAATCGGCGTTTCCATCCATTAGTTAGTAATATAGTTTCCTTGCCATATTTTCTAACGTCCCACGATAAGATTTTACTGATTTCCGGTAGCTACATAGAGAAATTGTCTCGAAAACCAACTAAGCAAATAAAGAACAGAATGATTTTACTTGGTTACAAGATAAGAAAACATGACAAAGACAACATATTTTAAGTAATCACTACTAAAGGTTTCAGACTATTTATGTAATCTTAAAGACACAGTATACAATTTTATAACTCTACCCAGCCCACCTATTCATGAAATGAAATTTGAAATCTAAAAGTCTCTGTTAAATTTCTCTCATCTGGAAGTCATCAAGATCCTGATTGGTTCCCTCAACAATGTTTTTAACCTTTTCAGTCTGTCATCATAAGCTTTACCCGACTATTACAGAAAACATAATTATACATAGTGAGGGGGGAAAAAAGAGGTTTACTGTAGCCTAGACACAAATAGATGAGTCAGGATGGGCTGGTTCCTTTATGATATCAGGCTGTTGTAAAGAAAAACCACGTCAACCATTAAAGGAAAAAAAAAGAGCTGTCCCAAAAGTTGGAAGTCAAATTTAGCTGCGTTTCTCAAGTATTCTGGCTTTGCTGAATAGTGCCAGAATTCTCAGCATTACAACCAAGACTCAACAATGTTTTTATTTAATATTTAAATATTTCCTAAGAAGCCGATTGCTTTTTCAGAATGTGAAAGGGCGATGCCAGGCACGTTATTATATTGTTTTTTTTATAAACTCATAAGGCTTTTTGAAAATAAGTTAAATGGAAATTGATGTCGACAGACAGAAGAAAGCCATCACAACCTATTTATTGTTCAGGCTTCTGCGTCGGAGAGAATGGGCCCTGGAAGCCTTGTGCTGGAGGGCCAGCCAATGGAAGCCAAGCTCTCAGTGCTCCTCCACCTCGTGGGCTGCACGAGCCCCGCCTCCTGGTGCTCCGCTCCTCCGAGTTTCTGCACCTTTGTTAGTTTCCGGACCGAACTTGACTTTGTTTGCAGAGGTGGAGGATGCGGAGCCGGGCCCGCCCGTAGCCGCTTCCCACCGCGGCTCCCCACGCAGGACGTCATCCCCGCCCAGGGACACACCCCGCTTCCAATGGGCTCCGGGATCCCGCACGCTTCCGAGTTGCCTCTCACCGTTCACACGCTGCGGCGAGGAGGCGGCGGCCGAGCCCGAGGGGCCCCGGGACCCCAGGCGAAGAACAAAGGGGCCGGGGCCGCGCCCGCCGTTGGCCACGCCCATCGCGAGCCGCGGGGCCGCGCCCCGAGCCCCTCCCCCGGGCCGCGCGAAATGGCGGCCGCGTTACAAAATGGCAGCTGGGTGGGCTGCCGAGTGGAGACCCGAGGCCCCATCAGCCGGGTCCCCACGGCCAGTGTTCCTTCCCACGCTGTCCCTGCGCCCTTCGCGCTCTCGAGCGGCAGGGGAAGGAGTTCGGGCGCGCGTCCCATCCCCGTTAGTCCCGGGGTCCCCGAGTGAAGACTGGCATGTCAGAGCCCCCACGTGAGCGGAGCTAAGGAGAACGGGGTTCGGGGCAACCCTAATCCAGCGCCTCCCCCGCCACCATGATCCTATCCTTCTGAATCCCGCGCCCCAGCGACTCCTTCTCCTTCTTTCAAATGTCCCCGCCATTCCCCGTCTCCCAGTCCCGCTCCCTGTCCCCATGCTTCCTCCTTGGCTGGGAGTGTGTCGTCGGCCGTGGGCTCTGCTCAGGCCGTGTACTTTGGACTTTAAGCTGTCTTCGCTCAGACAAGGTTCGCTTCCCGTCCCCAGGTCCCCTTTGTATCCGTCTTTTCCAGAAACTTCTCAGGGTAACTCAGCCAGGAGCCACTAGGTCCGCGGCCTTCACCCCCCCCACACCCCGCGCATGCGCCTGGCGTCAGGCACGGACCGTGGCGCGCGCCCGTGAGACTGTGAGAGTGCCGCGGGCGCGCGCGGGCCCGCGGGGGCGGTCCTCTCTCACAATGGACAGGTTTCCTCCCCCTCCAACGTTTCCCTCCGCGAGTCGCGCAGGCGCGTTCGGGCAGCCTCGCGTTCCTTTGAGGGACTGGGAGGGGGTGGGGAGAGAAATGGGTGGCCTTTCCGCGCGCGTGCGCAGTTCGGCCGTGTGCGGTTTTCCGCGTTGCCTCCGTGACGAGGAGAGCATTTGAGGACCTCCCTTGTCCTGTCTTCCTTTTCTCAACACCCTCCCACCCCCCCCAGTCTCGGGAACGGGTCGCTAGCTTGGAGGAAAGCTAAACAAAGCCGAAGCTGGGGTCTTCTTGCCCATTCTCTCTCCCGCGTCTTGTTTGAGAGGTTCCCGACTGGACTCGGGGGCCGGGCAGGCACCGGGTGGTGCGCTGTCGCTTTGTTCTCGCTTGGGAAGCCGAGGCGAAGGTGCCCTTGCCGCCCTCGTGGGCAGGCGGAGGTCGCCGGGCAGCTCGGGTTCCCTCCGCAAAGGGCTCGCGCCGCGGTAACCATAGAGACCGCGTTCGCACTTCCCAAGAAGTGTAGTGGAAAAGACTATGGGGCTGTGGGTTCTTAGGGGGCGGGGAGGGGGGAGACCAAGAAATTCAAAACCCCACTTGTCATGGAATCCATCTGTTTGAACCTAGAGTTTGAAGTGCAGTCAGAGAAATTGCCTTTAAAATCATTGGCCTGGGACCGAGTGTGGGATGGAGTGTGAGCTGGGAGTCTTCGTGAAGAAGGCACCCTGGCTGTGACAATCCCACTTCGGGGAGACCCCAGCCTGCCTTTGGCCCTGCTGCTTCCCTGGGTCGGGTGGGGTTGGGGTGGCGGAGCGGCCTGCAGGTGTGCGAGCGCCCTTGACCTCCGTGAGGTCAGCCGACCGGGCTCTGGGCGGAGCCGGATCTGCCTTCCCGGTGGGAACCTTGAGCTGGTGACCGGTTCCTCCCGGAACGATTACTGTGGAAAGCCAGTCTAGAGGCAGAATTCTATAGCAAAGCTGTAATACACGGGTTGCAAACGAACACTGAATCATGCATTCTGTAAATTTGGACAATTCCTGCCGCACATTTCTCTGAACAGAAATAGTCTTTAATAGGGTCTTTCAAATCACTCTTCCTCCAGTAGGAAAATAAAGCAAATACTGAGTTTTTAAAGTCTCCTAAAACCTTTAAATTTTTTGATTACATTGTTTAATAACTAGGATTTCTAGAAATATCCTTTGAATCTTTCGTTTTATTTTTTAAATTAGTGTCTCACTGTGTAGCTCTGGTTGGCCAAGCTAGGCTGGTCCCTCTGCCAGGTGGTGCAACTACTAAACTGATCTTAAGGGGTCATGTCCTTTCAGGACAACATTTTAAAGATGAGTTTAAAAAGGGGGTGTTTGTGTGTTAAAATTCAGATGTGCAGAGATGGGGAAAACACACTAGATTTAGGGCTCTTTTTTATTTTATGTGCATTGGTGTTTTGCCAGCGTGTATGTTTATGTAAGACCGTCAGATCATGCATGCACAGTTTTGAGCTGCCGTGTGGGAGCTGGCATTTGAACTTGGGTCCTCTAGGAAGAGCAGTCAGTGCCCTTAATCACTGAGCCATCTCTCCAGCCTCTATTTAGGGCGTTTTTGTCAGTGACATTATAAATAATAACTCATTGTTTTAAAACTCTTTGTTTTAAGTATTTCGAAGTTAATCTAGGCTCCTCAAAGAAAGTTATCCAGAAACCTCTTTGCATCCTTCAAACTAGAGTCAGCTTTCTAAGAGGAGCAATAGAGCTGAAAAACTTTAAAACTTCAAGAAACGTCAGCACACACCGTAAGCAGCTGACTACATTTTAGTTGATACTTTGATTTCTGATATTCCATCAAGTACACTTGGATAGTCTCTGAATGGATCAAAAGCCCTGATTTGCATGACTTATATTCTGTTTGTTTTTCTTTTGGTTTAAATGTTACAATTTCCTAGATCTGGGGTATTTGGACAATATGTATCATTTATGGCAAAGAGTTTCTTTAGAGTTTGTTTGTTTCAGACAGGGTTTTTCTCTGTAGCCCTGGTTGCCCCAGCAGTCAGGATGTAGACCATTGCTGGCCTTAAACTCAGAGATTCACCTTCCTTGGTCTCCCCGAGTGCGTCTATCACCACTGCCTGGCTTCCTTGGTTTTGTTTTTTGTTTTTTGTTTTTGTTTTTGTTTTGTTTTTTTCTTTTTTTCGGAGCCGGGGACCGAACCCAGGGCCTTGCACTTGCTAGGCAAGCGCTCTACCACTGAGCTAAATCCCCAACCCCTGTTTTGTTTTTAACATGAAGATTAACATTACTTTTGGGGTTTTAAAGGATAAATGAGGCAGCATGTGGTAAGATGCCATTAATCCCAGCAATGGCAGAGGCAACTGGGAGGGAGTCCAGGCCTGCTCAATCAATCAATCAATCAATAAAATAAAAAAAATCTATGAAAATGAATGTTAGTAACATTCCTTTGTTCATATGGGATCTATTGTACATAGTGATTAATCACAGTCAAGTATTAACATTTCAGAGGAAATTTTAATTGATTCAGATGCTGACTTCCAAGGGGGAAAAATCATTTAATTGGGCTGAGGGCAGAGATGAAATGGCAGGCATGGAAACTCTGGGTCTGGTCCCCAGCACTACACTGCAAAATAGATAATCCCAAGGTATATTTGTTATGCCTTTTCCGATTATAAAAGTGAAGTTTAGAAAATACAGGAGAGTATCTATGTATCTATGTTTCTCTCTCTCTCTCTCTCTCTCTCTCTCTCTCTCTCTCTCTCCCCCCTCTCTTTCACTCATCTATTTTGATATTTTAAAATGAATTTCTTTGTATAACCCTGGCTGTCCTGGAACTCCCAAGTGCTGGGACTAAGGGTATGTGCCACCACACCTAGCCAAATAGTTTATTTAACTTCAAATTCTAGCTGATTAAAGTGGCTCACTCCCCACACTTGAGAAATAGAGGCCATCCTGGGCTACATGGAAACTTTTGGCCATTCTGAGTCATGGGAATCTATTCTAAAAGAAACAAGAAAAATCCAGATTCCCTTACCTAAAACAGCAACCACGATTTACATTTATAAGTATCCCTCTAGTGTATTTCAGTTTAATTCTACAAATATTAGTTAATTAATATTCTGGATATTAGACACAGCCACAGCATTTGTACACAGTGAAATCTCCCCAACAACTGTCCTGGATAAAGAAGGGAAGAAAGTTATGAACCAATTCTCTAATAAATTATTAAGTTATTCTATTTTTCTGGAAAACTAAAAACAGAGAATACATTATTTAACTTTCTTAGAGTCATGGACAGCAGACTATGACGTGTTAGTTCTTGTAAAGTCTATAGGTCTAGATAGACAATATCCAATTATGGTGGTTCTGGTAACTATGATAATAATTTCTTCACACCGTTTGCTAGTTTGGCAATAGATTGTGCTCTCTCTTACCATTAGACTCTCAGAAGCATCAAGGATTCAAATACTTTTAATTATTGATTTTATTTTGTTTCTTTTTTTGGGGGGGGACTCTGATCATAACAGGCTTGTCTGAAATTGTCATTGCCCAGTTTTCATGTGCTTAGGGCTTTGGTCATTTCAGTGCTGGATAACATTTTTTTTTTCCGGTGCTGGGGACCGAACCCAGGGCCTTGCACTTGCTAGGCAAGTGCTCTATCACTGAGCTAAATCCCCAACCCCAGGATAACATATTTTTAAATGGTGGCTTTTAGAAGAAATACATATATTTTAAGTACATGTCTTCCAGCATTTGTAACTAATTTTTTATCAATTTGTTGTTAAATATCCGGTGACTACTCTGTCCTTCTGCCTGAGCAGGTATATTAATTTGCCCACTCTGGTGACAAGGTTAATGCTCAGAGCCTGAGTCTGAGGCTCAGAAGCTTTCCCCCTCTCAGCCTCCATTCCGCATGACTGAACTCTTTGAGCATGTCTAGCGAGCTAAATACAGCAGCTCTTCACAGGGTGAAAATAGGAGTTGATTAAAAGCAAATCTATTTTAATTCCCCTCTGCAAATGGCTCTGCTTTAATGTCACCTTCCTGAATTCTCTTTAATATTCAAATGAGATGCACTTGATCCATTTTCCACAGTTAAATCGCAACCTACATTTTTGTGATTTGCAGTGACGGGGATGGGCGGCGCATCATGGATAAATGGCGTTAGGACCTAGAAGCCTTCTGGTTATTCTTTTGCCATGAGTATCAATTGCTGCTGCTGTTGTTGTTGTTGTTGTTGTTGTTGTTATTATTATTATTATTATTATTTTATTTTATTTTGAGACAGGGTTTCACTATATTGCCTTGGCTACTGTAGAAGTCAACTTGTAGACTGAATTCTAACTCACAGAGACCTACTGGCCTCTGCTTCCCAAGTGCTGTGATTAAAATTGTCTACAACCATACCTAGCCATTACTAAGCATTTTTTAAAGTTTTATTTTTATCTTATAATTTTTTTTTCTTTTTTTTTTTTTTTTTGGTTCTTTTTTTTTTTTTTTGTAGTTGGGGCCCGAACCCAGGGCCTTGGCCTTCCTAGGCAAGCGCCCTACCACTGAGCTAAATCCCCAACCCCATCTTATAATTTTTTTAAAAAGTATATTTTTGTGATAGGATCTTTCTATGTAGCCCTAGCTGTCAGGGGGACCCACTATGTTCACCAAGCTGGCCTTGAATTTACAGAGATTCACCTGCCTCTGTCTCTTCCTGAGTACTGATATTAAAAGTGTGCACCACCACGCCGGTCTCTGTTTTTATTTCTGTGTATGTGTGTGTGTTTCCTTTTTGGGTTTGTGCAGGAAGGGTGCAGATGTTCTTAGAGGCCTGGGATAGCTGGGAGTTAAGACTTACAGGTGGTTTACTGGGAGCCATACTGTGCTGAGACTCCAACTCAGACTTCTGAAAGAACAGGAAATCGCTCTCCACTGCTGAGTCATCTTTCTATCCCTGATCTCAGGTTCTTTTTAAAACATCAGATTAGATTGTCTTTCTGTCAGCTCTTCTCTGTTTTGTTTCTTTCTTCTATAGAAACTCACAAAGATACAGGTTCATGAAGAAAACTCCCTTAAGTATTTTGTAACATAGTTGGAAACAAGGAAACAGCTTTACCTGTTTCCTGATGTGTTGCCAGCAAAAATGCAAAGCACTGAGAGAAAGAAACCCCCGATTTGGGCTATGCAAAGGCACTTGCTTGTCTCTTGCCTTGTGATCAACAGCATTTGCACTAGAAATGGAAATCAGAAAGCAGGGATTTCTGAGCCCACTTATCTCTGTGTTTTGTTGCCTGGCAGCATCCATTTCCCAGGGTGTGTGTGTCACACTCTGTGGGCTTCTCTCCTCCCATGGTGTAAGGTTTGGGGCTTGATGGCAAGCCAACTTTACCTGCTGAGTTTTCTTATGGACAGATTTTTTTTTCTGCTTTTTTTTTTTTTTTTAAAGACAGGGTATCACTATGTAGCTATGGGATTAAGGGCCTTGCCACCAGGACTGGCATCAGTGCCACAATCATAAACCCTCCAGCTAATCTAGAAGGATATTTTGTAAAATAATAATAATAATAATCATCATCATCATAATCATAATAATAATCATCTAGTTTTGGGGCTGGAGAGAGGGCTCAGGAATTAAGGGCACTGGCTGCTGTCCCAGAGGTCCTGAGTTCAATTGCCAGCATCTACATGGCAGTTCACAACTGTCTATAACTCTATTTCCAGAGGATCTAACACCCTGGGACAGACACATGTAGGCCAAATGCCAATGTGCGTAAAATAAATTATTTTTTTCAAAATCTAGTTTTAGGGGGCTGAGGCAAGGAGATTACTGGGGTTATATAGTGAGACCCAGTCTCAGAAACGAAAAAGAAAGGGGTGGGAGGATGGCTAATGCTTGAGAACACTGTGCCTCTTGCAGAGAATCCGGGTTTGGTTGCTCACACCCACATGATGCTCACAACCACCCCTAACTCCAGCTTCACTGGTTCCCTTTTCTGAACTTCATGGGCACCAAGCGCACACACGATGCACATCCATGCAAGCAAACCAAGTAAACCAACACACACATACACACATAATGACCAAATAATAAAAAGAGAAACTCTACTAAGTTCACCTTTTGTGGAACAAAAGAAACTATTTTGTGACCCCAGATATTATTGCCATTGCTTATGATTTTTCCGATTCAAAATATTGCCTGTTCAGTTGGTGCAGCAGTATGGTAGCCCAGGTCTACAGTCTCGGTACTGGGAGGTGGGCGTAGAAGTTTGAGATTAGCTTGAGCCTATATGAGACCTTTTCTCAAAAACATAAACTGTGACCCTTACAAATTAAGCTAAATAAATAAAACACTACCAAGAACTGGGAATGTAGCTCAGTGATACATTAACACTCCTTGTCAGACGTGGGCGATGTCCTTAGTTAGAACCTTAATTTGTGTGTACTTGCACTTTGTAGTACCTAAGGGCGCTATGAAAAAAAAAAATCTATAGGCTGTACCTAAAGCACCATTTTATTTTTGTGTATGAAAAACTAAAGTACGAGTTGCTGACGGTTTTAATGAGCTAGTTTTTGTTGTTGTTGTTTTTTTTTTTGTTGTTATTCTACAGTTGCCTTTTGCGGTTTTATCTTTCTGTAAACCGGCCTTATATAAAAGGTCAACTGCAAGTTTCAAAGGTCTGGAAGGGCCGGAGGTCTAATCCTGTTTAAAAAATAAACTATTCCAAACCTTCTGAGGGGAACGGTGTGAAATGTCTGTATCCTTTCAGCTCTAGTTCTTGTACACCGTAACCATGAGCAAAGACATCTTACAGAAGGTTTCGCAAGCTCCTATATAAAAAGTTGCTTAATGTTACAAGCCAATGATTCTTGGGAGGGATAGGTTTCTCTGCAGCGCTGGACCCTTGTCTGGGCGGTGAAAAGGGCGGCCTGGTTCGGACCACTTTCCCAAGCAGGCGGGGAATCTAGGCGTCCGGAAACGGTCAGGGGCGGTCCGTAGGGCGGACAGGCTAGGGACTTTGTCCTCTAGAAACCGCTTGGCCTCGAAACTAACCGGGTTCTCTTGTGTTTCCCCAGAGCAACGCCTGATCGCAGGGAGAAGCGGCCCCACGCTCCCCCCGATGCCTCCGGCGGCCAGCCTCCCGCCCCCCGTCGCGCCTGCGTACTAAGCTGACTGCGCGAACGCCGCTTCCCCGCTCCGCATTCCTCCCCCTTCGGGACTCCGCGCGCCTGCGCGCCAGCTGGGAGGAACTCGGCGTCGGGGCGGGAGGACGCGCGCGCGCCCGCGGCCAGGGGGCGGCGGCCAGGCGGCGGGAGGCGGGCGCGCGCGCCGGTGGGAAGCGTCCGGCAGCCACAGCGCCGGCTCCGTCGTAGTCGCGGGGCCGCCGGGTCTCGCTCGCCCTCCTCCCGCTCCCCGCCCGCCGCCGCCCGCGCGCATGCGCCGCCGGAGCGCGAGGGTCGGCTTCGGGTGTTTGGTGGCGGCAGAGCGGAGCTGCGAGGCCCGGAGAGTCAGAACCTGGGGAGAGGGATGGTCTCTGCACCGGGGAGCTGGAGGAGCCGCCGCCGCTGCCGACGCCACCGCCGCAGCCGCCGCCGCCGCCGCCCCGGCGCCCGCCTCCCTGCGCTGACGGCCGCGTACGAAGCCGGCGAGGGGGAGCCAGCCACGGCGGTCGCCGGCACACCGCCCAGCATGGTCCGGGAAACCAGGCACCTCTGGGTGGGAAACTTACCGGAGAACGTGCGAGAAGAGAAGATCATCGAGCATTTCAAACGGTGAGTGACACGAGGCCCGGGGCCGCGCTGGCACCTCGGGCGCCTCTCCGGCCCGTTGCTGGCCACCGGCAGAGCGGCGACGCGGCTGGCTCCGGCGCTCTGGGCGGGCGGCTGCTGTGCCGCCACCGAGGGAGCGGGAGCGCTGGGGGCTGCGGGGTCGCCTCTTTGCGCGCCGCCTCGCCGTCCAGCGCGGCCGGCCGGGGCCCAGAGCGCCCGCAGAGCCGGGGCTGTGCGGACGCCGCAGCCGCGCCTGGCATCGTGCGGCACCGGGAGGTGGCAGGCACTCGAAGCCGGCGCCGCTCTCCGAAGATTCGTGCAGCGGCAGATGCTTCTGTCTGTGGGACTGGGCGGAGCGGGCTGCCTGGCGCTCGGTGGCGGCTAGATGGGCTGCCCGTGTCCTGGGGCTCGCGGGGAAGGGAGCGCGAACGCCAAGGTGCTGCGGATGCATTCCCGCGCCGCGCTGGTGACCGAGCGGTTTTTACAATAGATCCTCCACCCCCGAATTCGTTAATGAAGTAGCGAAAAAGTGCAAATGTTTAGCGGTTGGGTGTGACTTTTCTGTTTCTCTAAATACTTTTTTGCTTGTGTAAGATGAAAATAAATGTTGCTTTTTATACGCGTTGGTAGCATTCAGCGCTTATTTGCTCCCAGAAATGCGTGTCCCGTAACTGCTAGAGGCCTCAGCATGCAACCCCACTTACAATGAGAATTTATTCATACTTTCACACATCGAGAAACAACAGCATATCTGCGATCGCCTGTGAAAATTCATTTCTCCTGATAATCCAATACCCTGGAAGGTTCCAAGTTGGTCGTACTCTGAATTCCCACTATCCAGTGGGTGCAGGAAATATAACTAGGAAAACGAACGTCCTCATTAGAGTCAACCGGAGAAAATGGGTTGTGTCGCCCGGTCTGGTCTGGAACCTCTTTGGTGAGGCCTGGGAAGCGTGAGCGCCTTTCTGGAGGGCCATTGATTCTGTTGGCCGTTGCTGTTACCGGGGTATTAAATCTTCGCCTCTGGGGCGCGCGTGTGCGCGTGCCCGCGTGTGAAAAGGAGCTGGGCATAGTGAGGCCATTCATAACCTGCCGGGATGTCCTCCGCAGGCCTGGGGGAGGTGCGCGCTGCCTGGGACTCCGGGTGTTTACTACGTTGTGCTTGAGACACCGGAGAGGAGGAGGTCCGGAGTGATGGCCAGGGTGCCCAGGGATGAAAGGGGACTGCGGCCGCTGGAGCGCCAGCAAATGGGAACTTTCTCTGCCGGTGCTGCTCCACCCCTCCTCTCAGCCTGGGTCCCTGCCCTCTAGTAGCACATCCTCAGCGTGGAGGAGAAAACACTCAGCTTGCTTAGGTCTTGGAGTGGAAACCCTCAGCGCTGTACCCCCTTTAATCACCTGGTGGCTAGTCTGTGGGTCTCTGCATGGGAAATTGATACGCACCGACATGCAAACACGTGCACTGCCTTATTCGCTCTGCTGTGTTGGGTGGTCAGACTTGACATTTCACATTATGCAGATTTCATCACTGCTTGCCTCAGACCTGGAGTTTGACCCCCTGTGCAAGACGAGGGAGAGGGAGAGCAGCGAGGGAAGTGACTGGGGGCAGTCCTGGGAGGCTTGCACGCGTGGTGCCGCGGTCCGGCTGGTGTGAATGACTCTCTAAGATGGCGGCCAGGACCCACTTTATGTGGGAATCTGCGGAGCCGCTCAGAATGCAGGAGAGGGAGGGAGGAGGCGCGCAGGAGGGCTGTCTGGAGAACCCGAGGAACGCGGCTCTAGCCGAAGGCTCACGGGCACATTGCTGACCCTGCGTTTACAGCAGCGTTTTATCTGTGGTAGAGCAAAAGCAGATGCTCTTGGTAAAAAGATTATTTGAAGCCTCTGCAGACATGTGTCCCCGAAACAACTCTATCGTAAACGCGACAGTTCTCACTTTGAAACGAATGGATTTTATTTGGTTAGTACACCTTTAGTGGTTGCAGAGCAGGACAAGGTAACAGAAAGTAATCTCCCCTCACCCTTGACCCTGGAATTCCCAGTTCTCATGCCCCCTCCCCCACCGCCCCCAAACAGGTACTCTCTGTTTCTGGTCTCTTGCTTATCTTTCTGCCTGGAAGAATATTTGTTTGTTTGTTTGTTTGTTTGTTTTCGTTTTTGCCGATCCAGTTTTGGAGCCAAGTATCTATTTATCCATATAGAAGAATGTGTTTTGTTTAATATGTGATCGATACTAGGAAGAAAAATAGAATTTTAATCATTTAAACGAAAGGGATGAAAAGGCACTAAAATGATAAGAAAACTTAATGGCGTTCAACCTCTGCCCTGTGGACCTCAGAATGAGAAGAACTGTGAGAGATGCCTGTATTAAACTGAACCTGAGTGCCTTTTCCTACCCTTTTCCCCAGCTGATTACAACTAATAACTGTTTTACAGGATTAAGAGGTGTACACTGGGAATACATTACATAGAACGCGTCAAAGATGAATGTTCTTTTAACAGTGGTTAGGCTTTTGCAGTAGGTGTTTAGATTAAAAGGACAACAAAACACCGTGGAGGCTAAATCAGACAGCTGCGGAGGCAGAAATAAAGGTCTCCCTCCTGCTCGCTCGGGTTTTGACCGGTGCTTTCACTGCACAGCAGATGTAGGAAGGGTGCCGATCCTTCCTTCCCTTCCCTTCCTTCCTTCCCTTCCCTTCCCTTCCTTCCTTCCTTCCCTTCCTTCCCTTCCCTTCCCTTCCTTCCCTTCCTTCCTTCCCTTCCCTTCCCTTCCTTCCTTCCCTTCCCTTCCCTTCCCTTCCCCCTCCCTCCCCTCCCTCCCCCCCCCTCCCTCCTTCCCTCGCCTCCCTTCCCTCCCCACCAGTGCTGAAGAAAGGCCGGCCCGAGAACATAGAGTATTTTTAAAAATTGGCTGTACCTTCCTGCATATAATAAGTCTACTGTGTTCATTTTCTTTACAGCTTTCCATATGCTGAATTAAGAAAAACCAAACGACTGTTTCTGAACAGGGTTTTAGCTAACAAAGATCCATTACAGGGCCACAATGGAGAAAGCCCTTCCTTCCCTTTGTATGTTAGCCGAGCTGAAGGGTTGGAGGGGGCATCACACAATTGCTTGCTGTCTTGTAGAGCGAGGTGTGTGCCAGGGCTCCCTGAGTTAACAGAGGAATAGAATCCCTCAGAGACTAGCCCTTCTCTCTGCTTCACTTTCAGGGTTAAGTACATTGCATTTTCCTTGCCCACCCATCACTGGTACTTTGCAGATAGATAGGGTAAATATTATATAGTAGTTGACTAGGGGAAGTCTTTTTTAAAAATTGTCAAAGGATGAACCTGGATAAAAATCTTTTATATGTATATATACATTATATATATATTATACATATATATATTTATATTGAGATAAGGTTTCTTAGAAAAAAATTGTTTTAGCACAGTGGTTTTCCAGTTAAAAGCCATTACATATACCCAGATATCTTTTTGGTCACAAAAATCAGATAATACCACAGCTTCTTCACCGTTCCGCTCTCACTGAGGATCTGTTTAGAGGCCATCCCTGCCGTGTCCTTTCTTTACTGGAGCCGCCCAGATGATGTCTATGAAGTCACCTCTAGTTTTTTTTTTTTTTTTGGTTCTTTTTTCAGAGCTGGGGACCGAACCCAGGGCCTTGCGCTTCCTAGGCAAGCGCTCTACCACTGAGCTAAATCCCCAACCCCTCACCTCTAGTTTTGAATATTGTGCTTCTGAGTATCTATATTTTTTTTTTTCTATTTTTCGGAGCTGGGGACCGAACCCAGGGCCTTGCTCTTGCTAGGCAAGTGCTCTACCACTGAGCTAAATCCCCAACCCCCTGAGTATCTATTTTAATGATAGATTTTGTTGCATATTTTAAAATCTCAGGAAAATTCAGTCATCTTGGAATAGCATTAAAATTAATATAAAATCCTTAAAATGTGTTTTATTCCTTGAAAAAAAAAAAAAAGAATGTATGTGGCAGACCTCAGGGAAACATGGGGCTCCTTTCAAGGAGCGTCCCCTTCTGTCTTGGAGAAGGGACCTACACAGCCACCTTGTTTCAGTCTCCGGGTTGCTTGGGATTCGACTGCTTAGTGTGCTTGCCTAGGAAGAGGTTTCGGGCCGGGTTTATGAGATGGCTTTAGCTCTGTTAACACTGAAGCATGGGGAAATGTATGTAGAACGTTATAAAGATGGCGTGATGAAGCATGTCGTGGTGGCGCTCACCTTTATCCCTGTCCTTTGGAGGGTGAGGCAGGTGGACTCGAGTTCAAGGCCAGCCTAGTCTACAAAGAGTTCCAGGATAGCCAGGGCTACAAAGTGAGACCCTGTTTCGAAAAGCCAAAGAGAGAGAGAGAGACAGACAGACAGACAGTGGTGAAGGCGGCAAGCCTTTCTATAGCCCAGGGTGGTTTCTCTCCCCCCTGGTTCCGGGACCCCGCACCTGATCGTTTACCCTCCGTTACTTTTTAAAAAAAGTATTCACACTATTTCAGGAGGACTCGGAACGTGCAGTTGGGAGATTATGTATTTCCTTTCTATTATTTCTACCCTCCTCCCCTTTATTGCAGCTGAGGATGGAGCCCAGAATCTCACATGGCAAGTTCTTGCTGATGGGTCCTTGGGTTTAAGCTCTTGCACCCAGGGAAGTAGCGCTGGTTTGAGCTGTAGCCAGCTATTCCAGTGTTTAGAATGAGCTACGAAACTTGTGTGATAACAAAAGTTGAACTCCTAGACTTGGCTATGGGATGATTTTTATTTTATTGTACTTCTTTGTGTTCTCAGGGGTGTTTGTCTGTACCACATTTATGTCCTGTGCACGTGGAGGCCGGAAGGCCGTGTAGATTCCCTGGGACTGGAGTTACAGATAATCGTGAGTCACCATGTTGTTGCTGGGAGCTGAGTTCCAGTCCTCTGGCAGAGCAGTCAGTGCCGAGCCATCTCTTCCCGGGTCCCTGCTTGGGATTTATTTTGAGTGATAGGCAGCTGGTTTTCAGTGTGTGGAAATATGCTCTGCGTAGTTCAGATTGTTCTCCCACATGTGTCCCCGTCCATGATGTCACAAGTCAGTGTCAGGGCTGGGTGTGGTGCTGAACTGCTTTAGCCCCAGTCATCTGCAGAGGCAGGCAGGTCTCTGAGCTCCAGGCCAGCCAGGGCTGCTGCACAGTGAGACTTTGCCTTAAAAAACAAAACCCAAAACCAAAACATGTTTGTGTCTAAATAGTCTACAGGAGAATGACTAAAATCCTAACTTAAGTTGGGTGGAATTTTGTTTGTTTGTCTTTTGTTTTTTTTTTTTTTGTTTTTTTTTTTTTTTTTTTTTTTAGATTTATTTATTTATTTTTTCATGTATATGAGTACACTGTAGCTGTCTTTAGACACACCAGAAGAGGGCATCAGATCTCATTACAGATGGTTGTGAGCCACCATGTGGTTGCTGGGATTTGAACTCAGGACCTCTGGAAGAGCAGTCAGTGCTCTTAACCTCTGAGCCATCTCTCCAGCCCCACCTTCTGGTTTTTTGAGACAGGGTCCCTTTTATATGCCCTAGGTTGACCCTGGTATTCGATAGATAGACCAGGCTGGCCTTGAAGGCAGAGGGATTCCCTCTTTCCTCTTCCTCACAAATGCTGAGCCATCATGCTGGGTTGCTTTTTAGTTTTGAGACAGGCTCTCCCGAATCTTAGTCTACCCTTGAATTTGCTAGAATTCTTGATCTTTCAGCCTCTATCTTCTGAGAGCTGGATCATAGTATGACCTATCAGACTGAGTTTACATGGTGGACTTCAAACTTAGGGCTTCCTGCATGGTAGGCAGGCAGTCTATTTAAAGCTACCTTTCTGACTTGCGAATCTGGATTGGATTATCTATGATTTTAAGTGTAGAAAACTCACGTTTAAGTATAGCAAAACATACGTGTTTTTGAGAGTCTCACTATGTGGAACCAAGCTGGGTTTTCATGGAAACCCTTTCCCCAGCCTCCCTCCTGAATGTCGGGATTATAATCTTTCAGTTTGTGTGTTTTCATATCTCAGGAAGTTAGAACATTCTGAGATAATGCCTGAGTGAAAATGGCCTGCCGGTCTCACTGTGGTCTTGTTAGCTTTGAACTCCCCGCGAGCCCTGGCCTCAGCCTCCTGAGTGCTGGAATTGTAGGTGTGTGCAAACATGCCCTCCTGTGCTCTTTTGATCCAGACTATCCAGTAGCGTGGCCTCCTCCTTTTAGTTGTCTGGGCTCTATAGCCTCCGTAAGTCTGCAGCTTTAACCTCCCTCCTCCGAGCACCCTTATCTCTGAGCTCAGTTTTCTAGTCCACCCGCACCTTAGAGTTAAAGAACACAAATCCTCCCTTCAGGACCACGGAGTTTCTCTGGCCCTTGACTCGCGTATCTTATGGTGTACTTGGCTCATCACTGGTTTTTTTTTTTAAAGGTTTATTTATTTTTTTATTGCATTTGTGAGTGTGTGTGTGTGTGTGTGTGTGCGCGTGCGCCTGGTGCCTGAAGAGGTGGGAAGGGGGTATCAAGTCCCGGGAACTGGAGTTACAGATGGAAGGTTAGCCCTATGCACAGGATGATAAGTGCGTGTACGCAGCCAGCAGCGCTGTGCTCTTAGGTTTGCCAGGCTAGATGAGGCGTGGTGACACTCTACTGTGACCCCAGCTCTAGGGAGGCAGAGGCACGTAGATCTCTGAGTCTGAGGCCAGCCTGGGCTTCAGAATGAGTCCTAGGAACTCTATGTAGTTCTAGGACTATGCAGAGAGATCCTGTCTCAAAACAAAGAAAACAAAGTTCGCCTCTGGCAAGGTTGGTGTTGTTCGTGGTGTCCCCACCCCCTTGGTTTGTGACAGGTGTTTTGTGGGAGATTCCCTGGAACTATCCTGGCTCTCTCTCTGTCAGTCTCAGCCTTAGCACTGGGTGAGATTCTCCCTCTGCTCCCTGCCTGCCACTGTGACTGCCCTCCTCGGAGGCTGAGGCCAGAGGATGAATTGGCGCTCTGGACGGACTGTGAAGAGAGGCCTCCCTTTGGGTGGTGATCAGCTGCTGCTGCTCCTTAGCCTTCATGGCCCAGGCATGGCAGGAGCTTCTGTTCACCACACCTTTCTACATTTCAGTCCTGGAAGAAGCCTTTTTTGCTATTGGTGTAGTTAGGTAGAGATCAAAAGCCTTAAAGGTTTATTTTCAGTTATTTACTGCGAGTGTCTCTGTGAGTCTCTGTGAGTGAAGGTGTTGGTGGAGGCCAGAGGCATCAGATGTTCTCTGGAGCTAGAGTTGTATGCTTGGTTGTGAACTTCCTGCCTCGGGGAGCTGGGAATTGAACTTGGATCTTTAGAATACCGTGCTCCGATAACTGCTGAACCATCTCTTCAGCCCCAGAAATCAAGGTTTTAAGTGCTCAGAACTGTGATTTTCTTTTTCAGAGCTGAGATGTGTCATTTGTACATGCATGTATAAACACGAAGGTGCTGTTGTGTCTTTTTTTTTTTTTTTCTTTTCTTTTTTTTCGGAGCTGGGGACCGAACCCAGGGCCTTGCGCTTGCTAGGCAAGTTCTCTACCACTGAGCTAAATCCCCAACCCCCGGTGCTGTTGTGTCTTAATTTACATTTGTGTGTGCTCATGTGAACTTACAGAGGCAACGGTCAGGATGGCTTGCTGTTCTTTCCTCTTACCGTGGGAATTGAACTTAGGTCGTGTAGCAAGCACCTTTTCCTCACTGAGTCATTGCACCTGTAATCATTTAATTTTATACTGAGTTGACCTGTTCAGTTAATCAGAATTTTTTTTTTTCTTTTTTCTTTTTTTCGGAGCTGGGGACCGAACCCAGGGCCTTGCGCTCATTAGGCAAGCGCTCTTCCGCTGAGCTAAATCCCCAACCCCAGTTAATCAGAATTTTTATTCTACCTATTACCAGTTATTTGTATCATTATCAATATTTTGTAGGTGTATGCTATGTCTGAGTAGAGGTCTGACCGTGGTGTGGAGTGAGTGTGTGTGTGTGTGTGTGTGTGTGTGTGTGTGTGTGTGTGTGTGTGCACGTGCACGCATGCGCTTGGGCATATGTGTAGTATGTAGGTCAGAAGACAACTTTTGGGGTTATCCCCAAGCTCCCACAGCCCCTTTGCCCACTGTCTCAAGGGGATGATGAGGTTTCCAGCTTTTCCCTGTCATGTTTTTAACCCTTCCTAAATAGAGAGAGACCTGACTCCCGTCCTTTCACGAACAGCGCTGTTCAGTAGTTACTGTCCTTTGTAACTCAGTTCCCAGGGCCTCTGCCGCCCACTCCTGCCACTTGTGAGGACATGGCCCTGGTGGCTCTTAGCAAGTTCTTGGAACCCAACACGGTGAAGCTGGCAGAGTAAAGAAGGTGGCATTGGGAGTGGCTTTGCTGGTTTTGCCCTTTTCTCTTCTGTCAGAGGTGTTCCTCTGGGGCGTGAACAACAGACTCACCACCACCTCACTCTCCACCTCAGGGTCTTGTCTCTGCTCGCACTGCTGCTATTAGGTTTGGACCTAAATCAGTCTGAGGTGTGGTTTTCTCCTGCTCGTCATAAACTCATTCGTCAACTTTCTTACGTCATGTGGAGAACAGGTTTTAGGATTTGTTGTGGTGAAGTAGCCTTACACTAAATCAGGCAAGCAGCAACCTTTAATGTGGATGTGGGAAAACGGTTTCCTGAAGTTTATACAGAGAGTATAGAGCGCTGTAGCCCCTGGTGGCTTAGAGCTCACTGTGCTCTAAGAACATGAACTCTTTTTTTCCTTTCCTTAACAAACCATTCCACTTCTCTCAGAGACAGGGCCTCAGTCTAAAGAACAGGCTGGCCTAGAACTCAGAGATCCCCTTGCCTCTGCCTCGAATACTGGGGTTTAAGAGTGGCACAAACCAAAAGAGAGACGCCACATTTTAAGAGGATGTATTTGCTTTAAGTTCTGCATGGGTATTGCCCGCGTGTATGTATGTGCACTGTATGCATGCTGGGTACCCACAGAGGCCAGAAGAGGCCATTGGATCCCTGGAAATGGAGTTATAGGTGGATGCTGGGAACCAAACCCAGGACCTCTGGTTCGGTAGATGCTCTTAATAGATTTTTCTATCTCAGCCTCCCAGAGTGCTGCTGGGATTTTAGCTATGAGTCATCATTCTTGGGTTGGGGCGGTTTTTTCCCATAATATTGGTACACCTGTTCCCTGGCATAAGTCTCACAGTGGGGGTTTGTTGCTTCATCATCATCACTACCATCATCACCATCACCATCATTGCCACCATTACTGTGTGTGCCAAGGTATTGAGGGTTGTCAGATCCCCTGGAGTTGGGTGCTGGGACTTGAACTCCCAGTCCTCTAATGCAAGAACAATCTACTGTCTCTTGTTTAGATTTTGTTTTTGAGGCAGGGCTACACAATGTTGCTCTTGCTGGCCTGGAACCCACTGCAGAGACTAGCCTGTTCTCCCTCAGAAATCACCTGCCTCTGCTTTGTAAATGCTAGGGGTTAGAGGCATGGGCTATCGTGCCCAGCCAGTGTTTGCTCCTAACGGAGAAGTCCTCTCTCAGTTCTGTATAACAGTTGTTCTGAACCAGGTCTCAGTTGTCTCAGTTGTCTTTTTCTCCATTAGTATTTCAATACTTCCAGAAGGTAAGACTGGTTAAAGAGAGCACAGAACTAGTATCATAATCACACCACAGTGACCGATTCTTGCTCGTTTTCAAACAGCAGTTCAAAGCTCTCATGCCTTAAAGAATCACGGTGCTGTAGTACAGGTGTCGGAAGAGGCCAGAAGAGGGCGTCAGGTCCCCAGAGCTGGAGTTACAGGTCTGAGTCGTGAGCCTCGTGACGTGGGTGCTGGGAACTGAGCAGCCATTCTTCTCTGCTGCACTGTCTGGCCAGCCCCAAGTGCAGTTTCCCCATCGCATGCTGGTGATTAAACCCAGAGCTTCACACACAGACTCGAGCTCCGTCTCAGAGTCCTGCTCCCAGACCTGTCGTCTTTTGTGACTGATTTATTTATTCTTTTCCTCCTTTTCTTTCGTGGGGTGGGCGGGGTCACTTTTCCTTTGGAGGTAGGGGTTTTCCTGTATTGTCATCTTAGCGGCTTTCCCAAGGTTGTACGCACTGCAGCCCAGTGGATTTGCCCTGGCACAGGGACATACATCACAAATAGTGGTAAATCCTAAAGTTCTGTTCTTTCCTGTCACTCCCAGGGCAGGGAGCTCCGGAGCCCGGAGTGAGGCCAGGAGCCCAGTTTGTTAGCTCACAGTTGTAACCCTGACACCCAAAGGCCAAGAGGGGAAGGAAGATTGGGTAATTAAAGGCCATGGTGACCTCTCGAAGCCAGAGCTATACAGCCAGATCTGTCTCACCACCCCAAACCCAAGAAAAAGAACCAGGGCTTATGGTGGATGTTGTGCTGGATTTAGGGATTTTGAGGAGGGCGGCACTGGCTGTCCTGAACTCCCTCTACACCAGGGTGGCCTCCAAGTTAGAGATTGCCCTGCCTCTCCCTCCTAAGTGCAGAGATTAAAAGGGTGGGTACCACCATTGTCTGTTTTTAACCATCTTTAGTAATTAAGTTTTATGAATCAATTTTATATATAAATTAATTGCACATTAGATGTTTTTAACATCACCATGAAATAGTTGGCCATTATCATAACAAATTACTACTGTAATCAGGTACACTTGAAGTCGAAAATGCCTTTCAAGTGTGTCCAGTTTCAGAAAGTGTGTCAGTTGACATATAGTGAGGTAAGGTAGAGCCTTTTGCCTGCCTGCCTTTCTTTAATTTCTAGTGTTTTTTTTTAATTTCCGTATTTTATGTGTATGAGTGCTTTGCCTGCATGTATGTCTGTGTGCCATGTGTGCAGCTGGTGCCTAGGGGGTCAGGATCAGAAGAGGGTATCAGGTTCCCCGGAACCGGAGTTACAGATGGCTGTGGGCCACCTTGCGAGTGCTGGGAACCAAAACCTCCTTTTCTGCAAGAGTCACAAGTGCTCCAGCCACTGAGCCCTCCCTCCAGCCTCGGAATCTTGTCTGTAAAGTGAAGCCTTTCAGGGCTCGGAGGGCTCACATTGGCACCCCAAGCACTCAGAAGGCTGAGGTAGGAGGGTCGCTGAAGTCAGCCAGGCTACTTTGGAAGGTCTTGTCTCTAAATAAATAAATAAATAAATAAGCATCAGCAATCAAATAAAAAAAAAAAAAGTCTTGTTTTGCCAGACAAGATGATCCCTCCCACCCCTCTTTGATCTGTAATAGGTTATCACGTAGCCCAAAGTTTGAAGTTTATGTAGCCAAGGATGGAATGGCCAGCCTTCCTGCTCGTGCCTTTCGAGAGTTGTGAGGTGCACTTTCACTACTGTGTGGGTTTGTTCTTCCACTCCTTTTCCACCCCTTTAACACCCTCTAAACCCCCTAGCACTAGATAAGAGAGAAGAAAAGATGGGGGGGGGAGGGCAATCAGTAGATTACTTCCTGCCGATTAGGGCCTTCACGTTACAAGTTCCTTGGGGGAAGTTTGATCTTCCAGGTCAGGATAGCTAGTTTCTTCTTTGCACATCTACTCCGCCATCTAACAACCCATCAACCATCTTGGGACCCCAGCATTTATATGTCCTCTCAGAAAAAGTCCCCAGAATGCTCAGGGTCATGCAACTGCAGAAACTATGCAACCGGCAAAATCACTCCCCTGCTAGAGCACGCGGCAAATCGCTGTGGACAGTCTGAAGCAGCCCATAGCCCCACTCCGGGGTTAAAAAGCATCATTCTTACCTGCTTTTTTAAAGGAACCAACGTTTTCACTACAGCGTCGAGATCATAGATGTGCATCATGTTGGGCGTTTTGTTTTATTTTGAGAGGGTCTTGCTGTAGCACCGCTCATCCCTACCATGTTGACCTTCCCACTTTAGCTTCCAGGGTACTAGAAATTAGAGGGGCAAGGCTGTGCTTTTTAAAACTCTCTCTGTGTGTACACATAAATATATACACATACATGCTATTTAACTATATATACTGTATAACTATAATATATATGCAGACACATTTAATTATTTTAAGC